>NC_061505.1:1111876-1186876 GCF_022539355.2 Hippoglossus stenolepis | reverse complement strand
TTGTGGCTTTAGTTCAAGAAGAAGCAGTTTCACCTGTTCATGCTCATTTGACACAGATGAATACAAACAGGTGAGTTCACACAGGAGCAGTTCAGAAGTGCTGAGGTTAAAAACACCTGAAACTCCCATAGAGAACGATCGCTGCACTTTGCGTCAAGTTTCTTACGCACTGTCGCTGATAACTCGGTCAAATACGAAGACTCAAACATCATGCGCACATTTTTGGATTCGCTGGGACTTGCACTCACCGAAGACATCTTCACATCCGAGGTCCATTGTGAGAAACGTCCACAAATCCGCTTTGAAATCACAGAAAGATGGCGCCCCTCGCTTCTCAGGAACCTGCCCGGGAATCATCGCGTTTCTTCGTTTTCTTCAGAATTAAAAGAATCCGGTACGAGCCGTCTGTGAGTCCAATAGCAGAATGCAAACAGGAAGTACTCATAGCTAATTCGGGACACTTTAAATGGTGCTAACGAGGAAAGCTAAGCTAAAAACACAAGAGGTTCAACTTGTGTCCCACACTGGACCCACGCAAAGATGGTTTACTTCCGGTTTGGAGCTCCCAAAGCATTGTGGGATCTGTAGTTCCGAAGTCAAGTACCTCGTTAGCCCCAAACTTAGACAAAACGATAATAACAGGACTGAAGAAGTTTATCATCGCACATTTTTTAACATTGATAAGGAGAGATTTATTTTGTACAGAAATATTAAGAGCATGAAAACCTGTGGAAAGATGTTTTCTGTCATTTTAGGTAGTTCTCTCCATATTTAAGTATTTAAAGTTTGGTTTTAATTTGTTATTTGACGCTATAAATAAATCAACAATCAAGATTAATCTCTTTTAAAAGATTCTACTTGTGAATGTGCAGAATCTGAAGAGCTTCTTCTGGTTTCCAGTTTGACCAACTGAGACGCAACACGTTGACAGAAATGCATCGGGAAGCTTTTTGGATTCATCTGTATTTAGCTGTTAATAGAGTTGAGCCAAAATGTCTTCCGGGGGCCTAAAGCATGTTTATGTTGTGTGTGAAGAAACGTCCGAGTCGTGTGATAAAAGAAACGTGTCGGACTGTGAATGAAGACTTGGTCAGAATCCGCTGTCGACAAGATGGCAGCGCTCGTATACGAGATGGTTTGGTTTCATTTCTGGAAAGTGGGAGGAAGTGGAGACACGTCCACTGCACCTGAACCTTTTTATAAACTTTTTATTTTATCGTTATACAGTACAATGAGGTGAACACATCCACGTGGGTTCTTCCCAAATCTCATATACGGTCCAACTTGGAAAACACATTAATTTGACTCTCACCTGCAGCTGAAGTGACAAACAGAAACAAACATGGAGTAGCACTGCATCACACAAGTGAAGGTCGACTGAGGTCGCAACACCTCGACAACACAGACGAATAGTTTCTGAGCAAAGAGATTTGTGTCCGAGCGTTTTCACAGTCTCGTGTTAAAGTATCTGTTCACACGCGGATGTTATCTGACGAGCAGAAGGTGAAGATGAGACACAACAGATGTTTAGTCCTTGTTGTGACACACTGTCATCTGCTGGTGAGGAAGCAGCGGTGCAGCAGCTGGATCGAGGATAATAACAAATCAAAATGAAGCCTGGGCTTTTCTACCACATCTGGTTATTTGTCTTAAATTCTAAACTTTGCACCTCAGGATATTTCTTACCGATTCATTTCAAATGTCAGCCACTTTTTAGTGGCCATTTGTTCAAATTTGGCAACAACTCAACACGTTAATCTAAAAATCAATAACTGCCGAAGGCTCTCTGTTGTTTTTATACTGAAACAGCTCGCGGCCCCGAGTTCGAACGTGCAACACATTTACATTTACCCTCAAACGAACGAGCATCCTGTCTCAACGTGATGTTTTATCCAGTGTCAGAAAAGGTCTGTGAAATTCAAAGAAACATTAAAAATAAAAATGAAGAACTCCAGAAAGAAGCAATGGACACACAGTGAGAATGAGTTTGTGTGTCTGTGCGACAGAGAGGAATACAAATGTACTAATGTCCAGTCAGCAGATATGAGCACGTGACACCGTGTCTGGTGTGGAAACACGATCACAGCGGTTTTGTGCACGTGTGTCTGTTGAGTTTAGAGCTCGTCTCCGTTGGCGCTGTCGCCGTCGTCCTCTCCTTCCTCCTGCTCGCCCTCCTCCTCCTCCTCCTCCTCCTCATCGTCGTCTCTTCCTCTGCTTTTCATCTGCAGAGAAAGAAAAAAATGGACGTCACGTGAGCGGAGTTGATTTCTGTCGTTGTTTTTCACGACGTAAACAAATAAAAATAAAACCTTAACACAATGTATTACAATAAAAATGGACATGTCAGCTCCTAAAAGGGAAGTCAAATCATCTTGATTGCCCCCTGGTGGCTGGCTGCAGTATGGGCCATAAACCTCACCTCCTCCATGTTAGTAGATGGGACATGGACCAAACAAAAAGGTAAAATAGGCTTTAAATAAATGTTTCTCAAAGATGATTTCTGTTATTTCAGGTAGCTCTCATCACACTGATGTATGTTCAATTAGTTATTTGATGATATAAAATGACGGTGGGACTGAAATGTCACTGGAGATAAAAACAGTCAAATTACAAAAGTTTGATGGAAAGATAACATGTTTTCAACAAAAGACTGAAACTATATCAAAACATGTAACAAGTAAAGTGACAATCAAAACATCTGCTTCATCTCCTCACCTCATCTTCGTCATCCAGCAGGTCTCCCTCCTCCTCGGAGTCGTTCATGTCTCTGTCCCGTTTCATCCTGTCGTCCTTCTTGCTGGAGGTGGACGAGTGGAGCGGGGACACTTCGCCGGGCTCTGGTTTGCAGCTCTTCATCTCTGAATGGATAGAGGGACACACAGAGAAACTGATGGGAGCTGATGAGGATCATTTCCCCTCGAATTCCCCCCCGAAACTTACAAGGGCAGGTGGAAAAGGAGGAAATGTTTGGTTGATTGACACCAAAATACAAAAAGCTGGCCCCACTCTACAGGCTCCTAGAAGCCTGATTGACCTGCAGGTTGGATATGATGGGATGAGACAATAAAATTAATGATTACAGCTCAATTTGTGGTATTATCGTTATTCATTTCTATGAATTCTATTAGCTTCAGCTGATTAAACTCAAGTATAAATGGACCAAAATATGTGATACAATATAATTTATGAAATATACAGCTTGCTCTAACTTTCCTCCTTCACTCCCTGAACCTCTGTTCTCTGTAACTCTGCTGAGTGGGTTCCATCTCCTGTGAGAAGAACTGACTGAGAGTCAGCTTCAACTGTCACAACCAGCTCCAGTTGAAGAGTGAAGCTGAACTGAGATCAGTTAAAAACACTCTGAAGTTATTAACAACCAGAGTTTATCTCCAATATTCAGCAGGAAACTTAGAAACATGAAGAATCATGAACAGTTTGGTGGATTTGTTACAGCTGCAGCTCTTCAGGGTCAGGAAGCAGAGGATCATGGGTAATAACCAGGGTTCAGTTGTGTGTTTTCTCACTTCTTCTCCAGGACACGGAGCCCAACAGAGTTTCACACCACGCATGGCAGCAGGGGGCGCTGTTGCTCAGTAAAAGTTGCACATGAACAAAATGTTTTCCTGATTCAACTCATCTCTGCACAGGAGAAAAATCTAGAATCCTTGTTTTGACACTTGTCTTTAAAACAGTTTCATCCGTATCATCTCAGACGTACCAGACTTCTTGCTGTGGTCCTTCTCCATGTGCTCTAAGCTCTCCAGCAGGTAGTCCACTTTGAGTTTGATCTGCGTCAGCTCCCTCTTGATGGTCTGCAGATCGTCTGCCCTCACTGCGGAGACAGGAACAGAAGGAAAGTCACGAGACTCCTGGGTGATGGGACTCAGCGGGACAGTGACAGTGTTGGACTGACTTGTACGTGACGTCCTCTGGCTGGTTTTGGACGAGGACGAGAAGCTGGTTTTGGTTCGTCGGCTTCCTCCTCCACTCAGACTGACCCTGGGACGCTTTGAGGGGATGACGGCGCGGGACAGGGGCGGTGGGGGAGGAGGCACCCGGGACTGGTAGGAGTACATCCTGAGGTAGAACCACAAGTTTAACCGTTTACTTTTACTTTCAAATGAATATTCACTATAAACAATGTTTTACTCAGTTTTCTATTTGCATCTATCGACCTTATGTAAGTGACACATTTGTGGGAACCAAACACTAAATCTGGACGATGAACTTACAACAACAAGCTCATACGTGGTAGAATCATGAAATAATGAAAAATGCCTCACCGGTCGTAGTAATCTCTCTGAAAGTCGTAGTCCAATTCAAAAGATGAGCTGCAGAAGAAGAAGAGATGGAGGAGAAACCTTCACTACATCAAACTGCTCTTAACCTTGACATGAGGCCGCACGTGTCTGAGGCGTGTTCACACCTGTACATGTCTCCCGCAGAACGCTTCACCGTCTTCGATCTGTGCGGCTTCGGCTCGCCTGCCAGGTTGATGTCTGAGGGAGGAAAAGGAGAAGAGTCGAAGCTGTGAGGAGCGAGAGGAACATGTTCCTTTGAGTTAACACGTTCTGTCGCTGCAGGAAAAACCAGGTGAAGTGAAGACTGGAAACTGTGAGAAGAACAGGAACCAGATTCTGGGACCGAAAGACAGATTCACTCCGGTAAACTGTGCAGTTAGATATCGTGAACAATTCTGTTTGCATTGTGTGTAGTGTTGCTTTTCCTTCTTAATATCTCCACGAAGGAAAAATAAAAAAGGGTAAAAATGAGTCGTTGTGGTTTTATGTTCAGCAAAAGACTATTTCTTACTTTACTTACTCTTACTTCCTGGAGTCTTTACAATTTAAATGTTTCCATCTTGGCCCAGAAAGTTCAAACTAGTTATTTTAGAGAAACAATAACAGCAAATAATTTCTCTAGTAAATCCTGCACATCCCCAATATTACCAAACCCCCCCCCCCCTCCTCACCTAGGACCTGTCCCACAATCATGCGTCCGTCCTCGCTGACCACGGCGGTGCGGGCGTTCCTCTCGTTGGAGTACTGGACGAAGGCGTAGCCCTTGTGCACGGAGCAGCCGACGATCTTGCCGTACTTGGAGAAGATGGCCTCCACGTCTTCCTTGGTGACCAGCAGCGTGTTGAGGTTGCCGATGAAGACGCGGGAGTTGAGGGAGCGGGGGTCGGTCTTGTTGGTCACGTTGCTGCTGGCCATCGAGCTGGAGGTGGAGGACGACGAGCAACTGGGCAGAGACAGAGAAGGGGGGAGGCACGGAGGACGGGTGAGGAGACAAAGGGGAGGTAAGGTGGAGGTTTGTGTTCAGGGAGACGAGAAGAGGTGGATGAAAGAGAACTGATGTAGTGATCTGTATTTGCTTGTGTCTCGTTCTGTATGTTAGAGCTTCTTCTGGGCTTTGACACTAACTTGTGTTTTATCTCGTCAACCTGAAAAGTGTTCACCTGGTTTAATAACCTTTTAAACATTATTATAAAATATACATTTTAACGTGTATCCCAGAGAGGAAGTGGGTCACAGCAGATTCCAAGTTGACATCTTCATTTTAAATGATGTAAAGCAAAGAAAAGCAGGAAATCCTCACATTTAAGGAATTTAAGTGTTTAAATTGCACGTTTGGTGTTTTTTATTAAACGATGAATCAATATTTGTGTTGATATTCTATCAATTAATCAACTATTTACCACCGAGCCTCCAAAGGCTCACAGCGAGAACTTTTAGAGGATTACATTTGCATTACCTCAGTATACTCCAGCATTATCTGGCAATAGGTTCCTGTTCCCATCATGCACCACTGTCATCCCACTACAGGTCCTCTGTATCCGTACAGTCGACCTGAGTACAGTAACTGGTTCTGACAGCATCCTGCTGGTCCCTGCACTGCTGCTGCTGGACAGACTGTTTGTCCTAAGAACTCATTTGAAGTTTTCTGTCACTCCTGATTTAACCATGAGCATTGAGCAGCAGCACCAGACCAGCGTACTTCAAGTCCAGCACCAAGTTAAATGAATGAAACTGATTCATACTGTGGGATGGCACAGGGAACAGACGGGCTCCATGGCTCAGGGGGAGCAGGAGAAGAAGAGTATTGTGAGGTAATGTCAAAGTATTCATCAAAACAGTTCTGGCCTTGACCCCTGGGGGGCACTGTAACGCAGGCACTAGTGAGGAGTGACGGTAAATAGAGTAAAAACACATGTACTAAGACAGAACTGCCCTTTGTACTCATCCTTCTATTAACAAAACACTACTGTACTCATTGATGTGCATTGTCCTGGACTTTACAAACTGTGTGTGTGGACTTCCTACAGGGAGGAAGCAGCGTCTACGACATGAGACAGCAGGACACAGTGTGATCATGAAGCTGCCAGCACTCACTCCATCGTCAGGGGTCGGAGGAGGTCGGCCTGCCTGACTCTGCTGGAGAGAAGAAGGTCGTCGAGGGACTATGAGACAGAGTCAGTGACTGTGGAGACGTCTACTACACCTCCAGACGTTAGCTTTGGGGGGGTTGCTTGGATTTCTGATGGAACCCAAGACGGGATTCACAAGGTTTTAAAAAATTGAGTGGCCCATAAAAAAATTAAAAATAAAAACCTGTGGGATAAACGGTGACAAATAAACCAGATGCATTTAGACTTTAGATGATTTACTCATAGATTAAATAACTTCAAAGTTCTCTACAAAGGGTGAAGATAGTAAAAAAGACAGAAGCACCACCAGGATGAAGATTATAATGTTCAGGTTTGTTGCAGGAAATATTTAACAAATTAAGCTACAGGAGCTGTTGACATATTCAGGACTTGACTGAAGAATCTAGAACTTCTGAGTCGTTTGAATCCACATCATAACATTTTTATTCTATTTTATTCTTGTCTTGTATTTCACATATAGTGTCGTCCTCCAGCACTTTGCTACTTTGGTGCTTGAATTTTCTACTTCGTCGTTTGATATTCTGAGATAATCAGTCGAATGTTTGACTTTGTGTGCGACATTTAGAAGAAGAAATGTAAATATTCTTCCATAGTCCAGGAGTCCAATGTCCTTTAGTTTCTTTTATTCAGTGCTGATGAGTCTGCAGAACTAAAGTTGAACATAATGGAATCTCCTTTCACGTCTCTATTGGTTGAGTTTGGATTAGTCTGCTGTGGGATCCTGTTCCTCTGCAGTTTGCCTGTTCAGACTTTCTCCCCTGGTTGCTCGACATCATTTGACGCAGCAGGAAATCAGGCAGCGATTGATGCAAATGATGCAAAACGCAGCAGCAGATTATCGCAGCGAACAGTTACCGGCGTTAAGTGCGTCTGCTTTAACACGAGCACAGGTGCCAGACTGTGGCTGCTGTCGCCATCGTCTCCACGCCGCAGAGTTACGTAACGCTGCGGTCTCACAGGATTATCACAGCATGCGTCGCACACAGGGACGCTCTGTCTCCAGTTCCCCCTCGACCACGTTGGTTGGATAAACCCACGGTGACAGGCGAAACTAGCAGGAAATTTCAAACTACAGTTTTGAATGTCAGAAATATTATTCTCTGCGAGGTCACGATGTATTTTCGGTTTGTGCGCCTCGAGTTTGTCATTGTGTTCAGCGCCATCTTGTTTTTTTGAAACCAGAAATAACCATATCTGGGAGGGGCTGGGGGTGGAGCCTGACTGAGAGTTTGAAGACACTGCACGCCCACCTACACCTGAGACCTGCTCCCATTGGACGCCACTAGCTGTCACATGGTATCCACACCCCCCCCCATACATCCGGTGCTTTATGGTCTGTTTGACTCTAAATGATCATAATTCACTAAATGAACATCAGCTGTTTGAAGAAGACTTGAAACTAGAGACTGAGACAGAAACTCCTTTACGTTATAAATCAAGACTTCTAGAGACACCGACTTGTTTCAGTGGAGTCGCGTTTCAACTTTGGATTCTACGTCAATTTGTTTATATTTGATGGTGAATCCCCCTCATCTGAATACGAACCACTTCAGCCGTTATGAAGCCACATCTCAGCTCTCGCCAAAACCTCGCCGCCGCCGCCAGCTGCTGCTAAACGGTGACCGAGCTGCGGCCTCCTCCTCGCCGGCCTGTCGCTGCTCACAGGGGATTACATGGTTTGCAGCAGGATTTCTGGCCAAAGCTTAATACTCTGCTCTACACGACTTGGCCGGCATGTTTTCTGTTGCTTGGCAAGTTGACAGATTGTCTACAACACCGGGGATGTGTGTGTGGGGGGGGATTGACCATCACAGACTCGCTTAGCAAATGTTTATACGTCTGTGTTGAAACTCAAGTTAGACAGCGTTGGAATTTTTGTATTTTAGAGTCTGAAACTACTAAATTTGTGACATGGCACAAATCTGGAGGGTTTGATTTCCCCGTGTCTTTGACGTTTCATTTTAAAGGAGGTAAACATACTGGGACTTTGCTCCGTGAGGATTGTATTTTATTTCATTGAGCTGAACAGAACAAGGGTTTTCATGACGTCCTCTGAATTTGAGTTCACTGTGAAATTAGCTTCACTCAAGAAAATCTGCCAAATACGATGAATATTTCCCAAAACTAAAATCATAATGAACTTTTCACTTGAATTTGGATTCTTCATAAAGCTGCACTTTTTGTTTAAATGCTATTTGACAAGATGTATAAGCCTTTGACATTAACCTTGCTGACTATGCAGTCGTTGTTTTATTTTGGCAACTTCCTGGAGGTGAAAGATGGACAGACAGAACAATATAAGCTTCACACAGGTGGTTTCTCTTGCAGGACCTTTGTATATTATTGTTATAATGGGTTGTATTATAATGTAAAATCTGCTTGGGACTCTATGTGCTACAGATCTTATATTAAAAGGAATGTTTTCATTGTAGTGTGGAATTCAATGACAGTATATTTACATTATTACATTTTATCGTAGCCCCTTCTCCTGTCCGCTGCCTCATCTGGGCCGTGCAGTGACGGATATAAAGATGTTCACAGTTTTATTTGGGTTTTACAGCAGATCAGTGACGTGAGTGAATGTTTGTGCTTGAACTGTGACAGACGCTGCAGCTGCCGCTCTATGGAAAAAGACTTGTGACCGACTGAGCAGCTCGGCAGTGGGCAGGTGTCCCACATGTGTGCAGCTGTGTGTAGAGGGTTCGGGGTTTTATTTTAAATTAAAAAAAGAAGTTCCATTTAACTGAAAATGGATGTGAAAAAAGCAAGTGGGAAAAAAAAAAAAATTTGATGGCTTTGATAAAAATTCCTCCAGAGTCTCTTTTCCAAATCAAAAATATTCTAGAATAGTGAGTAAGTTAGTAATTGGTGGTTTTCAGAAGCCATGCTGATTTAAGGGATCGTAAGCTGCTTTCAGACCTGACATTTTGCGGAGGGGCTGAAAAATGTCCTGAAGGCCCCCCCCCCGTGGTAAAATGTCCCGAAAACGTGAGAAAACAGCAGGAAAATGTCTGGAAAACTCACAGCGAGCGAGTTGATGACGTTTCTAACACGTGACGGACGTGAAACTGTAAAAACACAAATATCTCAGGCTAGAGGAAGACGCCGACTAAGACGTCAACTTGGGAAGACGAGGAGGTTCCAGAGCTTTCGGTGATAAGGGCCGACGCCGGTGTGGACGAGCTGTAAACAACAACACCGATCTTTCTCGATCTTTCTCTCGCCTGAACGTTCTCCACAAGTTCCTGTTGTTGTTGTGAGTCGGACCCGACAACCTGCTGCTGCTGCTTCACAGGACAAACACCAACTACACAACATGTCCATGTCTGAAAACAGCTTTAACGAGAGAAATGCCTCTTGAAGAAAAAAGGGCTTTTCGTGTGAGCACAGGACTCAATTTGACTCCATCACATGCACTCTCACAAAAATGTTAAAAAATCTGGATCAAATTGGCCTCTGTCAGTATCGCTCCTTCATCTAAGACTGTATGATGAAGTAAAGTGTTATTCAGCTACTGACGTTCTAATCATGAACGGAGGAAATGTCTGGAAGCTCATGTCAGAGGCAACTAGTCCCAAACAGCAGCAGAAAATCAAATCAAATAAAGTCAATTCAAATCAAAACACTACATGCTACTTGCTCTAGGAAATCCAAAAGGGGAGAAATGGGCTAAATCACAAAGGGGTGAGAACAAAAGTGGAATATAGAAAAAAAAATGATGCAAAAGTTGAGGTGGAAAAAAAAAAGAGGTTGAGACCAACTTACGATTTGCCGCTGTTCAAAAAAGTGGCTTCAAAAACTAAACAGGGGGAAACAAAATGGTAAAATTAGAAAGGAAATCCTTTGAAAATGAACCAGACCTGTTACACAAACAAGCAGGGGAGGGTCAATTATGAAAAGTAAAATGAAATAAGTAAAAAAACTAAAAGATTATTCCAGTTGTAATGTTCCTGATGGATTTAACACTGCTTTCGGAGACATGCACTGAGGTCTGGGGATTTCCCTGAAACCTTCCAGAGGATGTGAGGACGCAAAAAATCCAAGTTGTCCAGTTGCTCTGGACATTTTCTAGAACTTTTCTTGCACGGTCCCCCTGGTAAGATGTCCTGAAATGTCAGCGAGCGAGCGGACGTGTCGGTGACGTTTCTAATGTGCAACGGACGCAAAACTTAAAAAAACAACTCACAACTTGGAAGAGATTTTTTTTGTGATAAGAACCAACGCTGGTGAATTAATACATCATGTCCCGCCTCCTGCCCTCCCCTAAATGTCCCGGACATTTCCCATGTCCTGTGAATGTGTCCTGCTGCTTCTTCATGCGTGAAACATAAACATCGGAAAATGTCCAGACCTAATTTCCTTGACATTTTCTGGAGTTAACGTCGACTTATGAAAAGTAAAGATTCTCTCAATTGAGATTTTAAAATGTACTTTAAAAACTGAACCGATGAACTAAAATTGTATTGATTTGCATTTGGCCTAAATGTATATTTATATTTTCAACATTGTAGTGATTAATTTAGTCCTGTAATTAATGGTTTTTGGTCAAACTACAGTTTAACTGATTTTACTTTGAACAGTTCAGTGTCTATAGAACAAACAGAAGAGATTTAAGTTGTTAAATGAGCTCAAACTAATTGTCTTAGACCCCAGCTGAATGAGCAGGAGAACACCAGAGCTTCACCGGCTGCCCCCCCTCTGTCCTCTTGCCCTCTTGGGGGCCAGAGTGAAGGGGTGCCCAGCAGAACAGCGCCCCCTGTAGCCTGGAGGGACTCCTGCTCAAGGACACTGGCAGAGGACGGGGTGGGGAACAGTAGGGGAGGGGAAACAGGGGGATTTATACTTTGATATATGCTGCAGCACGGATGCAGATTGAATTAGGACACGTATACGACTAATCAGACATAAATCTACGACATTAATTAAAGGATCAGTGTGGAGGCCTGGGTGCAGCTCCCTAGCAGCAGCCCTCCCCCACCCCCCCACAGGCCCTCCTCCTGGGGCTAAGCAGCTTCACAAACTGGTACCGAATGAATGAATGGGTTTCCCAAGACAATAAACTTTAATGATTTACAACCAGAAACCAAAATGCACCAAAGCTACACAAAGGTACAACCATCAAAAACACGGTGTCAATGTTCCTCATCACAAAAAGCCACCCACTTCTCCTTTAGGGTGGAGGGACACACATCTCCTGAAGAATTACATCACTCCTCAGAGATCTGCTGCAGAAAATACATCTCATAGAAAAAACAGGAGTCTCGTGAGTCACAGATAATACAAAAAAAAAACCCGTAAAAAAAAACACGTCTCCAGAAAAACGCAGTCCAGAAAAGCCTGGAGGATTCCTCTCATGACAACACCCAGATACACAGAACGCTCCCACACATCAAAGCCCTGGGAAATGGATTTAAATGTCTGATTTGAAAGATAAAAGGCAAAAATCTTCAAAGGCTTACTGAGCACTCAACAAAATGTACGCACTACAGCCAACACAGTCTCAGGGACACCAGGAAAAATACATTAAAAACAAAAAGCAAAAAAAACTCCCACAGGCGATTTGAAAGTCAGGGGAAAAAATAGGAGGGAAAAATCAAATCTCTCGGTTAAAAATACTCACCAGGAGCTTATTATTAAAAATGAGTAAAACGCTGTTTTTACTTGAAACGGCTCCGATCGAGGCTCCGCGGTGTTTCACCTTGAAACCAGCGAACACGAAATGGCGTCGGCCCTGAACGCATCACAACAGTCCCGCCCACTGTCGCAGCCCAGCCTCTGATTGGACGTTCGACACGCCGCCTGGGCGGACATACGCCTCGCTGATTGGCAGACACGCCTGCCAGTTCTACGGTGGCCGAGAGAGTTCAACGCACTGCAAAATAAGAGAACATGAAAATAGAAAAACTAAAATATAATTTAATTAGGCATAATGTAGTGTTTTTACTTTTTTTCTAATCAATATCTGGTATTGAATTATGATGTAAAGAGATATATATAAATAAATGATTATAAATCTACTAATAAATTGTCAATAGGCAATAAAACATAATAAAGATTTTAAAAAATGAATACGTATAAACTAAAATAATAAAATAATGATAAAGATAATAATAGTTATTGTAATAACAAAGAGATGAAGTCATTAAGACAACAGTTTGCTGTATTTACTCCTCTGCACCTTTCTAGTTACTGATTGTTACATATTTCAATGTTAATTTGTTGTCTTTGATTAAAACACACACAGAAACACACATATATCAAAACTGATTTTTATTGCATCTTCACTTTCAAACAAAAACATAATTAAAAACTGATATAGGCACATGATACGTGATGCACCTGTTCACATCCTCACACACCAGTGACTCAGTGACGTCAGCAGGATCAACACTTCGACTTCCGAGAGAACGGACCTGACGAGAAGCAGAACACGGGTTCAGCACGACACGTTCGATAGATAACGATAAAGAGAAAGAAATGTAGATCGAGAGAAGCAGTGTTTATTGAAGCACCTTGGATGTCGGCCACCCTCCTGCGGTGTCGAGGCAGCGTGGCGTCCAGCCTCAACATGGACTCGGGTGTTCGCAGCACCTCCTCCAGCAAACACTGCTCCTCACTTCTCTCACTCTCCTGGGGAGGAAGCAGGTCCTCAGTTAGGATATGAGGCTACATCCACGCTACTCGTGTGACCTCACTTTTAACCATTTCTGTACGTTGTTTGTATATTTGCTGTAACCATCTGCTTCCTGTTTGCAGCAGCAGTCACATGCCCAATGTAAGTGAATGGCCACATGATACGTTTGATGCGTGTTAGCACAGTGTGGACGGGGATTATCACCGAAACGGAGCTAAAACACTCGTGCATGGAGATCGTTTTAGTTTTAAAATGAGAAACCTGTGTGGGCGCTGGTTGACCTCTCCGCCGGCCTACGGGAGTTCTGGGGCTTTGGTTTTCAGCTCCGCTCCTCGGTCGCTCCCGCTCTCTCTGCAGCAGGAGGCCCTGCCGTGTGGACCGGAACTCCAGGGAGAAGTTACTGATGGTTTTACAGAAGTCCTCGGCTTTGGTGTCTCTCACCATAGCTCGGGAGTAGCCCAGGAACAAGAGGAAAGAGTGGAACCTGGAGAACCAGAAAACAGAAAGTTTTACAAATGTATTGTTGACTCATTTGAGGAGGAAGAATCTGTAATAAATAACCTGTTGATGACCCGACGGTGCACAGCTCTGAGGACCTTCAGCTTCTCCTCGCACTCTTTCAAAATCTTCGGCAGCTGTTGACGGAGTGAACCTTCCTGAGCCGAGGTCTCGTCTCCTCCTCTTCCTCCTCCTCTCCTCTTCTCCCCCTTTCCTCCTTTCCTCTTTTCCTCTGCCTTGTCCAGCACCTTCAGCTGCTCCCATGATGCTTTGCACAGGGCCTCCAGCTGAGAAAGGTTGGACTGGACTAGGGAGTAATCGCACTGTAAAGATGAGAAGAACAAGGGGGAGTTTCAACATTTTGAAAAGAGGATTGTTGCCTAGATTCATTTAGAATAAGTTTACATAGTTGATTTTTAGAATCATGGACGAGTTTGGTCCATGTCCCTTCCACTAACGTAGAGGAGGAAGGACTTATGACCTATATTGCGGCAGCCACCAGGGGGACCTCGATATGCTTTGGCTTCACTTTTGGGGAGCTGCCTTGTCATCCATCTTTATTTATAGTCTGTGATCCAAACCAAGCTTAAGTCTGTTAATCGCCCCTCTGGTGGCTGGCGGCAGTATTGGTCATATAGGTTATATTTAAATAATCCTGCAAATTCAAATGCAAGCATAACATAAATACACAGTCAGGACACACACACACACACACACACACACACACACACACACACACACACACACACACACACACACACACACACACGATAACTACGCACCTTTCCAGCTTTGGTAACAGCGCTGGTGTCGGAGTAGAGATCGGAGGATTGTGGGTAGAGCTGCAGCAGCAGCACACAGACATGGTGCAGCAGCGGCTGGCGGGAGTGTGTATCCCTCACCTGGGACAACTTGCCCAGGTAACTCAGCTCAAACCCACGGGCCTTTGTGTGAAAAGAAGAAAAACCCTCACCGACACTGAAAACTGCACCAAGGACGGAGCCTAACGTCACAGTGCACCCACCTTACATCCATTTAGAACGTTTCCGATCGCTAACACCGTTGCCAGAATACATCTGAAGGTCTGGCTTCCTGCCAGCTGCTCCATAGCCAGCTTCAGATGGAAGAGAGGCTCAGCAATTTCCTGCAAAGAGAAGGAAAAATCACATCTTTGGTGACAGGAGGTCATGGAAGTGGTCCCGCCAATACTGGTGTGTTTTATGAGGATGTTTTAATTTGCGTTTGTTTGTCTGTTAGTTATCAGTATTACACAAAATCTACCGGATGGTTTATCACAACACTTGGTGGAACGATGTGATCTGGATCTGGGAGGAACCCTTTCTTTAGGAATGCAAGATAAGTGTTTTTCAACCTTATTCTTGATTTCTCAAAAGAGAATACATGAAACTGGCATATATCTTTCTGAAGTTCTGTAGATTTCATTCCGCCGTCTCTTACCCTCTCTAAGGAGTCGTAGTCCAGAGCGAAGGCCCACAGCTGAAGCCTGGAGCTCAGGTGAGAGATCTCCCCCAAAGTGAGGAGGCAGAGCTCGGCCTGGGCCAGAGGAGCGTGGGGGTTCTGGGCCTTGGCGTCCTTGATCAGAGAGAGCTCCTCCTCCGTCGGGATTAACGCTTGAAGCCGCTGTTTGAGAAAGAAAAGAGATGGACAAAGGATATGTTATCATATCCAGGAAAAAAGTAAACTTCAACTGTTCATTAAATGCTGATGCTGAATCTTCACTGTGGGACACGACCTCTACTGTACCTGGACGTCCTCTCTGTCCAGCACGCTGCTGTCCATGCTGTAGATGGCAGGGGGGAGGAGGCGGGGGGGCGGGAGGCTGCTCAGTGCAATGGTTATGATGTTACTTCGCTTCATCCCCAACACCGACACTGACGGCTGCTTCTGTGTCGAGACGCAGTGAAAGATACAAGACTAGTAAGAGCAACTTTTAGGATTGGCTGCCTACAGAGACAAATTTGTGGGTCTATAAAAGCAAATGGAAAAGTGCTGCCTCCTGTTTTATTCACATTACGCAGCAACCGACAATTTATAAGTGATGATGATCTGATCTGATTATTATTTACTGACTATTTCCCCAAAGTTTTACATGTAAAGAACTAAACTGATGTTGGTTACCTGCCGCCCAGAGGCCAGCTTAAAGCAGGTGCTACTGCCCTTAGACTCAAACAGGTACTCCAGCCGGTTTGTATCCAGATCCACCGGTTCAAGTCCGGCCCAGATGGTCTGAGTCCCAAAGCGGGTCATCCTAGGAAGGGGAGCCAGAGTCTGCATTTCCCTCCAGTGGAGCTTCAAGGTGCGAGATTTGAGGGTCGAACCTTTAAGGGAAGCTGAGGATAAAGCTGGTGCCAGAGGAGGAAGAGGCGGAGGAGGAGGAGGAAGAGGAGGGGGTGCCGGAGGGGCTTGGAGGCATGTTGATGATTCATTAGTTGAATTGGTTCCCTCGTCCTCTGTGCTGTCTTCCTCATCCCAGAGGTCTGAGAAATCCAAGGTGTTGAGGCACAGACGTGCAGCAGGTTTGAGGATGGAAGTCCAGGGCTGGTCAAGATCCCAGATCAGGGGGTTCTCCTTGGTTTGCTCTGCCTCCTTCATTGCTCTGTGACTCAAAGAGAGATTTTGTTGATATTCAGTAGCATTGACTTGACAAAGAAGGTGATGATTTCTCTAAAGAGCTGAAGAAAAGGTGACTCCAACAAGGACACTTCTTCTTTTTTACTGAACAATCTCTTCCAGGTCTGATCAGATGAACGATGCAGCCTCACAAAAGCAAAATGTGAGCAGTGAGCAGCCGCCTCACACCCTCTGAATGTCTGTGGATGCTCACCGCCTCACTCTGCAACCACAGACGCACATAACTCACACGACCAGATCGCAATCTTCCAACCACCTCTGGGTGGGTGTTCTCACTTCGCCGTAACCTGCAATTGTCCCTGAACTCATGAGAGGACGAGCTTTGTTTGATCCAAGAGTTGACCGTTGTCCTGCTCGTGCGCCAGAGACCCGTGACTTCAGTCAGAGACGAGCATTTCACATGAGCTATGACGGGCTGTGTTTAGTCTCGCATCCAAATCTGATGGAGGACGAAAAAAATCTGAGGAACGCTTTTCTGCAGAACTTCCAGAACGTCCAAATGCTGCTTCTCCAGCCGTCTCTTCTCTTCCCCGTCTCTCTGTAAGTGAGAGATTCAGAAGCACAGAGGGCGAGAGGTGCATTGGTCCGTTGGTGCATCAGTCTTGGTTTATTTGAGTTGCACCCTTTCCCTTAATTTCCTTATCGGGGCTGCATCTCCTGTTTGTAGTGCTTCATGTGTATAAACAAACCTCTATCAGCCTCTGGTGATCTGTGGCTTCCCTCCTCTTCTGCGTCTGCTTCTCCCCCGTGAGCACATACAAGAGCACGACTAAAATCTGCCCTGCATCCCCTTCTGTACTTTCAACTGTATTTCTATAAATAGGCAGCAAATATGTTTTTATATACAGTCTATGGCACATTGACTTTACATAAGAAAGATGGACGACATAACTGTTCCTCAAAAGTGAAGCCAAAGTGTTTCCATGGCCCTTGTGTGGCTGGCGGCAGCACAGGTTATAAATCCTGCCTCCTCCATGTTAGTGGATGGAGGGAGTTCCTATCACACTGCATGTGTGGTCAAGTTTTCATGTTTCTGATCAGTTTGGTTTTTATTTGATGCTATAAAAACAGGTTGAGACGTCATGATTGACAGCTGAGACCGGCTCCTGATTGGCCGAGCGCGTGTATCGACAGGACCTTGCTACCAGGGCTCCATCTCCGCTCCCTTCAACCGACTGTGTGAGGCCGGCGCTCGTAGCGCGGCTATTTGTAGACATTCTTATGTGGTTTATGCTCATGTTGTTTCTGTGTGAATCTTTTGCAGAAATCTCAGAGAGATTATGGAGAGCGGCGCCAAACAACATCTCAAAAAGGAAGAAAGATTCTGTGATTAAACATGAGGCTGCAGAACAACTGCAGCTTAACTGGGTGAATAACGGGAGAAACTATATTTTCATTTGCATGGTCCACATGCAGCCATAATGAGGATCCCTCCCTCGGCCATTAGCCCCCCCCCTAATTACACTTTATCTCATCCAGTGCTCCTGCAGGCGGCAGCGGGGCTCAGGGGACGTCTAGGCCGAAATGAGCTCCAACTGGAAAACTCCTTGACATTTATGTATCAACAGAGTTTTCATGTCTGCAGCAAAAAGGATTTAAAGGCTTTTTTTTCTGTATATTTTGTCAAACCTTCCATTTCTTTGACCACATGATAAAACTGTAAGTTGCCATGTAAAGCTTTGGTGTCGTGTTTTTAACAAATAAAAAACAATGCGTGTTTAAATTATAGATTCGAAGATGGACGACATGGCAGCTCTCCACAAAAAGATGCCAAATCATGTGTATCACCCCCTGGTGGCTGGCTCCAGTATAGGACACAAAACGAGTGTAGACGCATCTGTATTTACAGTCTGTGCTCCTAATACATGATGTGTCATAGTAACTGAAACAGATGGTGGAACTTTGCGGTCCATGTATGGTTTTATTATTTGCACGTGATTTTGTGTGTCTGTGTTTACGTGCTTATGTAAGTTTGAATAGTTTCTTCTCATGTTTGTTGCGACTGCAGATGACACTTGGCCGGCATGGCTGGATGATGGACCCAAGAGTTCATGCTAATCAATGTGCATCGTCTCGTCATGAACAAAATAAACAGAGCATGTGTTTTTCTGTGTGTGTGTGTGTGAGATGTATTTGTCTCTGTTCGTCTGTCTCTGTCTGTCCTGAGCATTAACTCTCTCTGAGCGTTGACAGCACAAGATAAAGATCAGGGAAAACATTACATGTAATCGCTCCCACTTTGAGAATGTCGAGGGTCTGAAGTCGTCTGGCTCAGAAACCAGAGAGAACAGTTTCTCATGTAACGGCCATTTTGAACCAAGACTCTTATATAAACAAATATACATTTCGCACTGGACACAGGTCTTTTGTGAGATTGAGGCTCTGTCCTTGTACATTTGAATACAAATGTATTATGATGCAGTACTTGTGCCTGAGAGATAATAAAAATTTGATTCCATTCACAGCTTCATTTTTCTACAGGCCAGTAAACGTCTCATTTCCTGAAAGACAATCGCATTCCGGTGTCCCACACTGCGACGCACCACACACTCACTGCAACAATGCCGTGGCAGCCATGAGTGTGATTGTCTGAACTCGGGATGCCTCCTTTGGACCTGAGGATTGGTGGGTTCACAAAACCACGTATCCAGACAGAATCCAGCCAGAGGTTGGAATAAGAGGAGGAATTCAGATTCAATCAGGGAGATTGTGTCTTTCTCAAAGTTTGCAGAGCTCCTGAAAGCTCCAAGTTAAAAGTTAAAACTAATTCAGGCACAAAAGTCTGAACTTAGAATGGTTCAATGATCGTGTCCTGATTCATAACTTAACCTTGAGTCCCTGTTCATCCGGATTATTTTAGTTTTCAATGACTTTGTGTGTGTTTTTAAATTAGAGACTATATTTTATTTCCCAATCTTTCTAATCTTACTGATCTTTTATTATATACATACATACATATACTGTATTTTGAAAGTCGTGAGCGGAAGTCCCACCCCCACATTGGCGCGCTCCCGTGTTGTTTTGGGAACACTCCCCCGTGCACGCGCCTCCCTCTCCCGCTGTCACTCATCCCTCGTGCTGACGTCACACCGAGGATCCGCCACAATGTCAAACACTCACGAGCAGCGCGAGCTCATGGCCTCCACGCGCCACCATGTCCCGGACTCCCGCCGCCGCCGCCGCGTGCAGCTGCTCGCCTCCGGTCTCCGTTAACGGCTCAGCTCCGTGATACCGGACAGGGATGGTGTGCGAGGTAAGATGTCTCACTCTGCTGCTTTTTCCTCTCTTTCTCTCCCCCCGTCGCTTTAATAATAATTCAGCCTGATTTTTGGTTTATTTTTCACGTGTATTGATATCAAAGGATTTCACGTTATTTAAAATCAGAATAAAAACCGCGTCTTCTCCCGCCTCGTCTTCACGTGAAAAGTTGTGCGGCTCCATCACTGCTGTTACGTAACGTGAGCTGCGCAGATGTTCCAGAGGTGCAGTGATGACGCGTCCGTTCAGCGTCACGTTCCAACAGCTGCACGATTCTCCATCAGGAGGAAAACATGACATCACTGGTTCGAGATTCAAACCCAATATATCAAAGTACTGTCTGTAAGGTTAGATGTATATTCAGTGATATATATATATATATATATACTATGGGACGTACTGTACGTTGCAACAAACACTGACAGGTATTTCCTTAAGTCCACAGGTATTTTATTTCTAACCTGCCAGCACATTACACCTTATTGTATAATAAGTTATGTTCTGTATCTCTATCTATTGTATTTACAGTATTCTGACATATGTCCTGCTACAGAACAGCTGACAGTCAGCGTTTCCAGTAATCCCTCAGTTACTCAACCATGTGTCTTGTGTGTGTGTCCCAACAGGTGAATGTGAGTGTGTGAGCCAGGTCAGAGGTCATGCTGCAGAGGGAATCCGACCCCCACGGCCTCTTCTCCTCCGGAGAGACGTTTGACAATGACTGTGAGGTGAGATCTTTGTAATGACAACCTCAGTCAAGGAGGCTCTTCTCCCCGATACTCATCACTGACTTTGTTGATATAGATATTCCAACGATTGACATTCTTCTGAATAAGACATTGTTTCTATCACGGTGTTGAGTTGCTGATAGAATAACACGTTCATATTCACGTCATTACGTCCGCACAACGTTTTCTTTCTAATTTTACTAAAAGCTCCTTTTTATTTGTCCCTCCTCTTTACGACCATGTGCTGCCAAACAGCTGCTAACTGCCGTGTGATGAAGATATTTAACAACTGATTCCCTTCAGATCCGTTCTACCTTCACTCGTGTACATGAGACAGTTTGTGTTGCTGTCGAACGACAAGAGGGACGAGAAGCTTCCCCTGCACAGCGTCCACTCACAGATCACAGTTGTGTAACGCTCTCGCTCTGTCTTTGTCTCAGATGGGGGCGAGTTGTGTAGATGTAGTGTGTCTGTGCGAGGCTGGTCCCTGTACACTGTACTCAGAAGCACACACGCCCACGCCGGTGAGTGCTTCCCACTTAAGTGTCTAAGGCCATCACTCCGCCCGCTCACATCACAAAGTGTTTCTTCATCTGTATCTGTGCTTTAAACACACGACCATCCTCCGTCTCGCTCTCTGTTTTCTACTTCACACAAAGGACCAAATGTTCACGTGGTCTTTTCCTTCTTGCTTCCTCTGCTCAGGACACGCTGCTGTGTGAACACTGTGGGAAAAACAGGGTGATGATAACCAGGTACTCTGAGGGCTACGGCACAGAGGTAAAGTGGGAGTGTGTGTGTGTGTGTGTGTGTGTGTGTGTGTGTGTGTGTGTCTCAAAAAGCCCATTAGTGAATACAGTCCACCTACTTCTGATACTTAAGAGTCTCGCCTGCATGTGTCTGCAGCTCCTTATAAAAGCTTCTGACATGTTTTGTTGTTGCCTTTACTTCAAAGTCTAACCCTGGATATTACCCATGATCCTCTGCTTCCTGACCCTGAAGAGCTGCTGCTGTAACAAATCCACCAAACTCTGTTCAGGATTCTTCATGTTTTAACAGTTTTCTGCTGAATATTGGAGATAAACTCTGGTTTTTAATAACTTCAGAGTGTTTTTAACTGATCTCAGTTCAGCTTCACTCTTCAGCTGGAGCTGGTTGTGACAGTTGAAGCTGTGACTCACAGGAGATGGAACCCACTCACCAGAGTTACAGAGAGCCAAACGCCATAGAAGTTTTACAAAATAAAATAAAGTAGTTATTGAAATATGGATCTAGTTCTTTCAATGTGTCCTGCAGTGATGGCAGCAGGTTGAGGTTTCACGTTTCGGTTGTTCTGTACCACGATCTGAGGTCACGGATGTTTTCTATCGCAGTTTCCGTCTCAACATCAGAATTCTTCGAGCCCCCGTGGAAAAGAAACAACTGTACGAGTCCCTGAGCTCGTTAGTCAAGTGCAGAGGCGTCAGCTGACTCATGCAAAATAATAATGGTGGTAATAAAAAATGACGCACGACAACAGTCACGCAGACCAACAGCATCATCGAGTGTTGCTTTTGGCCGGAGGTGATTCACTGTTTGGTTTTTCATCCAAAACCTTCAAAATAAAAGTGTGAGTGAGTAGAGGTTGTGGCTCAGCAAGCAGGACAATAATTGTCGTATCTGACACGATGTAGCAGCTTCGATTGTTTTCTATATTATATTTGTCTTTATACACATTTTTGTATTTGATTATATATATATATATATATATCGTGTATTGCAGGAAGAGTGTTTGCTGTCGGACCCTCAGGGGGAGAGTGATGCTGATGCTGATATAGAGGATACAGACTGCAGGTTTGTGATGTGCACAAACACACAAACACAATTATTAACACGTGTGTAATCGTCTAACCTTGTGCCTTTTAACTCGATTGGCTCAGACTTCAGGAGCCGGGCTCCCTCCAGCGAATCAGCTCACGGAGGCGTAAGCGTCCCCGAGTCGCGCGGCAAGACACCACGGAGAGCGAGGACGATGGTGGGAGGAGTCACAGATCCCATCGCTGGACCCTCCGGCTCAGTCCGGACAGAGCCCAGAGCCGGACCATCCTGGAGGTGAAAACAGAAAGCACAGCACACAGCACGTTTTCATCACAACACAGATAAGAAGATGAATCCTGCTAATTTAAATCCACTGAACTCACTTGGTTAACTAAAGTTCTGGTGTTAGAACCATAAAAGAAACTGACATATCAAAGTGAAATATGTAATAACACAACAATTAAGTATTTCAAGGCATAAAGGTAGTAACTACAGGGAGAAGGTTGAGTATTATTTGTTTGGATTCTGTTTAGTTTTTATTTAAATTGTGTATATAGCGATATTCAGCCTGTAAATGTGTTTTTTTCTGTGTAGTTTTTCTATTGTTATTAATTCTGCCTTTAAACAACAGCTGTATTCAAACGCCTGCATCTAGTCCGTCCTCTCGTCCCTGTCTTTCAGGAGAGCATATCACAGGTGAGGCCGCTGATCATCTGCCGGCCCAACGTGGAGATGCAGAGGAGCCGGGTGGATCTGCCCCGAGGCTCCAAACCGACGTCCCTGTGGCCGTCGTCCCTCTCTCTCCCCGTCCTCCTCCTCCTCTCTCTGCCCCTCTCCCTCTCCCTCCTCATTGTTATCGTCTCCTTCCTCCTCCCCTGGGCCAGGGCCTGACCCCATCATCTCTGCTGCATCATTCCAAACATGTGAAAAACTTCCAACAAATTTGAAAATGTCATAGACAGATGTAGTGTGCTGTGAAAAGGTTAGCAGACCAACTATGGGCTTTCACACCTCCTGTTTGGTTCAGACCTTCTGAGCTCTCAGTTCAGTCCAAACCAACATAACAGGTGTGAAAGGTTCCTCGGACCATGGTCTGGACCAAAGGACTCTTGGACCAATAGCAGGACGTTGCTCAGGAACACTTGAAAGGCTGTTTCTCTCTAAACAGGTTTAAACATATAAGTAGACAGAACATCTAAATACGCAAAATATTAAGTTCTCAAAAAAAGAACACAACTTGGTATGCAGTCAAAAGGCAGAGGGTAGATGGGATGTGAGCAGAAAACTGGATTACCATGAGAATGATATTACAGTGGCAATGAACTTAACTAAATTAGTTCATTAATTGTCTCCATTCAAACAACAAGACTTTAATCTGCCGAAGTGATAACGCCTGTCTAAGAACCAATCAGAGGCCAGTTTGGGTAGAAGCAGCTCACGACGTACGTATGTCAGACACAATTCTTCAATCCGCTCCCTAAGTTACAACATGAAACCAGAAGTAACCAGATCACATGAGGCAGAGACGTGAAGCTTGGGTCGGACCCTGGTCCAGACTCGTGTGGCCATGAAGATGTCAAGATAATTACGTTTTTATTTCTTCTTTCCCTCACATGTTGAAATGATTTTAAGCATCTTGTTTGTTTGTGTTTTTGGGGGTTGACCTTTGGGTTTTAAGATACGTGACAGTGCCACACTGCACCTAAAGCTCCTGAACGTGCTCACAATGAAAACAACATGAACTCAGCGTTTGCTTCTGCCTCAGAACATCTCACCTCGCTTCCTCACCCCCTCGTTTGTAAAAATAGAGCTCTCATCTCAACGAGCCACAGGAGCAGTACGGTGTTTGGAGGGGTGTAAAGGTTTCATGGCTGAAGAAATAGAGCAGGCTCCATATGAAAACATCTCAACACGACGACCCTGCCGAACTATGCAAACACTCCTCCTGCTGCAGTGAAACGTCTCCTGTGTCCACTTTTCTCTCTGATGAATATATTTCACCAATGCAGGGACTAAAATAAGAGCACGATCATATTTAAAAAGCAATAGCGGGGGGGATCAGGTGTGTGATCTACTGTGCATCTGCTCTTTGGGGATAACGTGTTGTTTGACCTGTGAAGAGGTGGATCCCTCTTCTTCTTCTTCTTCTTCTTCTTCTTCTTCTTCTTCTTCTTCCTCCTCTTCCTCCCTCTGGCTGCACTTGTATATTTTTAGAGAAATGAGCTGACCTCAAAATAAAACGAGCTTTAGTGGAACTTTACTATGTTAAAGTAATTTAAACACTTTTCACAGTCTTACAGTCAAAACATTGCTATCGTGTTTAATAGTATTTATGTTTATGTGTCTGTTCATGAGTGATTATTTAAGAAAGAAAGTGAGCTTGACAATCAGTCGTGCTTCTTGCTGTAAAAAGCCATTTTGCTGTGGCTTCTCTGTTCTGTACATTGAACATTAAGTTGTTTTTGAATGACTTTGAATCAATTTGTTTTTCACTCCCTTGGAGAACGGTCTGTTTGTGAATTTACATCAGGTTGTATAAGCTCATTTCATTCATGTTGAGGACCTTGTTTCGTTCCAGTCTGTTGTAACGCCCGGACTTTATTTGTGTATAATGTATCTCCACCTCTGTTTTCATTGGGGCAATAGAAGTTCAATAAAACTAGATTGTATTTTGACAAAAAAAAGAAAAACTTGTGTTTTTTCCACTATACCATAGAACCTTAAAAGAATAAGCATCTTTTTTTGGGGGCTCCCTCAAAGTGAAGCCAAAAAGTATTGATCGCCCCCTGGTGGTTGGTCGCAGTACAGGTCATACCTATAGTATTGTGTATTCTGCCACGAGACTATATACAGCGATGGAGGACACAGAGGAGAGAGCCACGGTCCCATTGGTACACAATCAATCTTCAGTTAGTCTGAACTGTCAATCATCACATTTCACCATTTCTATAGCATCACATCTTCTCCCACAGTATCTGTACCAAGCAGAAACAATCAGCAAGGACCACCCTGACATATTGTGGCATTTGAAGTTGATCCTGTGACTTTACACAACCAGTAGAGCAGCATTAGCTTTCACTTGGTGTCACATCTCTGGCCAATGAATCCAATACTTACTCCCCTTCTTCCTCAGCTGTGGGTCTCTCCCACCTCCTGTGAGAACTGTGTGGCTCCTAAGCTGCTAAATAACTTTGTCCGGTGTATTTTTTTGGCGAGCTGATAGAAAAAGGTGGATTGTCCCAAAACAGCTCTGATGCGATACACAAGCTCGACCAATGGCAAGTCGGACTCAGACGCCAGTCATGATGTTTTCCCCTTAGCTGAAACCTGACCACAGACACCAGTCTGATAAAAACTACCCACAATGACAAAAAAAAAGGTATTTGAAGTTTTGACTTCTTTGTTTTGTCCATGTCCCATCTGTGAACATGCAGGAGGCGGGGTTTATGACCTACACTGCACACAAGGGGGCAATAAATATGCCGTGGCTTCACTTTTGGGAAGCTGTCATGTCGTCCATCTTTATTTACAGTCTATGATAACAGCAAATTGTGGTTTTGTGACTTTTTATATATATAACATGAAATTTAGTGATGTTTCTTACCTTCAGTTATCTGCCTTCCCAAAATGTTCCTTTAATTTTGTAACAAAAGGTTCAATCAGCTGTTCAGTTGTAGTGTGTGTGTGTGTGTGTGTGTGTGTGTGTGTGTGTGTGTGTGTGTGTGTGTGTGTGTGTGGCTGAAAGTCCTTGTGTCCTCAGGTAGGAGTGTGTTGCCCACCAGTTTCATTCCCAACACACCCACTCACACTATTTCTGCTTCAAAGCATCTCAGTGGAAAGATTCAGTAGAAGTTCAGAGCATCACTGTAAATAAAGATGGCCGACATGACAGCTCCCTAAAAGGGATTTCAATGCGGCTCCATCTCCCCCTGGTGGCTGACTGCAGTATAAAGGTCATAAACCTCACTTCCTCCGTGTTGTTGGATGGGACCAATCTAAAAAGTTGACTGAACACATTAAAATAACGTATGGCTGTTATCCCCGGCTCGAGGCAGCACGGGACACACAGGACACAGAGAGACATTTTAAATATTCATTGGTGATCGGGTCGTCTTTCATTTGTCCATTTCTCGTGGTGACATTGAACATCTATTTTTCTTTACATGAGTGGTCATGATGCCATATGTGCACGTCCCTCCCCCTGACCATGACCTGGTAGGCATGCAGCCATAAGGGATCACGCTAACATCACGTGACTCTGCTATTTCTTTTTGCTGTTATCTGAAACGGTCTTACAGCCCAGATTTATAGAGTCTGATGGGCTGTAGAGAGCTGTGCTAGATAGTGGATGTCCTTCACTGCAGAAAGAATATCATGTGCTTTAGGCCCCTTAAAACTCCTTCTCCTTCTTAAACTCCACTTGTTACCTGCACGTCATCATGTGAAGTATTCCTTCTTCGACTCGCAGCCTGGTTAGTGCATCCTCAGGGTCCTGGAGCCAGCGTCCCTTCATCCAGTCGTCCCCTTGAATGTGCAGGAAAGCAAGAGACCCAGAGCAGCTACTGTCACCAGGCTGAGAACCATTGGAAAAATTAGACAATATACAGATAGACCATTTCAATATCTCCTCATGCACAGTTTACATCTTTGTAGATGTGCCACTGTACTTTACTCACGTACATTTCTCTACAAACAATATATCTGTAGTGAAAGGTGTATATTATTCTCTAGTCTCCCTCATTCTGCTGCCGTAACAAGTTAAATGACGCACATCTCATCTTATCTTGAACTGGGCCTTGTCTCACTACGTTAAAACTTTGAGAGTCCAGGAGGCGGCTGGTGTGAGCAATAGAAAATAACAGAAAACGTTTACCCTGAATGTTCGACCGTTTTGTTACAGTTTGAGATGCTGCAGGGATTCATGTGGACCTTGGAGATGTATATGAATGTATTAATAGCAAAAGCAAACCAATCCAGCTGCTATTTCTGACAGCGTGGTGATTTGTGAGGGTCCACTGTCGGCTGCTTCAGACCCGTGAAGCTATTTTCCAAGTCAAGGTTACAGCGTGACCCAGCTGTTTGCTTTGTCTGCTGGCTCAAATGCCGACAAGTATAAATGTTGTTGTTTTGTTGCCCCCTCGGCCTTCCAGTCCCACTCACCAGTTGACCCAGATTCCACTGTGTTTGGCTGTAGAGGAGCAACGTGATCCCTTTGTTGACCCTCTAGGCATTTAATACTGATCCCCAAGTCATATGGCCTCGAATAAAGATCCAAGTCCCCCCAGCTCCGACATGTCTTGGTGCATGAGTTCATATTGGAGATTTACTGCCTCACAGTTATAAACAAGATTAGTTTCTTGTTTATAACTTGCCTGGAAAAAAATATATATATTTTGTAACTCAGTACAAATTAACTTTATTATTATTACTATTACTATTATTTTTAAGAAGAAGAAGAAAAAGAACGAACTCAGCCAAAATACAGCCAAAGTAACCCCTAATATATTTGTTGCATCATCTCCTCACAAATCTCTGTTAGGATTCAAACTGAAGACGCCAAAACAGTCTAGAATTTCAGTTAACGAGTGTTTAACAGGATATGTGAGAAATCTAGGGCACCCTACCACTTTTGAAAACTAAGACAGGAGAGAGAGAGGAGGAGAAAGACACGACAGCGTTGAACAGACAACACGGCTGGTGTCTGCAGACAGAGGTACAGCTGCCTGCAACAGTAACAGCAACATCCAACCTCTGGATTATCACTGGAGGATTTTTCTCTGTGGAGTTTTGATCATACACTGTGCAAAAACTAAGTGTCCTGCAATCTTGTGGCATTCAAGAGGTGTCAGTGTGGTGAGTGATTAGGAAAGGGGGGGGATTTAAAGGAATTAGCACAGATTAAAGTTAAACCGGACATTATGGCAGTGGCTACTCCACACCTGCAGCAGGAGTGGGAGGAATGGAAGAAAATTATGGAGGAGAACAGGAGGAGGACATTGAGTGAGAGGCTGAGTCGTTGGCCAAATCTGCAGCTGCATGAGGAGGAGGACGATGGGGAGGAAACGGAGGAGGACAGTGAGGAAGAGGAGGAAAATGAAGCAGGTGGGACAGAGAAGGAAGGGAGCGAGCAGGAGGGAGAAGGAGAGAAGAAGGTAGAGCTAAAAGTGATGGTGAATGATGAACAAGTCACAGAGGAAGAGAAAGAAAATAAGGGAGAGAGGGATGTTGAGGAGGACAAGCAGGTGGAGGAGAGGGGGGTGACAGAAGAAATGGAGGGAGGAAAGAAGGGGGAGGTGTGGGAGGTGACAATCGCACAGCAACAGGAGGAAGTTGGGGAAAGTGAGGGAGTGAGTGAAGAGCTAAATGTGGAGACGATGATGGAGCCAGAAGAAATAGAGGAAGAAATTAAGGAGAAGAGGGAACAAAATGGGGTGATAGAGGCAGAGGAACAGGAAGTGGGAGGGGAATGGAGAGATAATGAAGAAGACAGGGAGGATAAAGGGAGGAGAGAGGTGAAAGAGGAGGAGGAAAAGGAAGTGACGCAAGCAGAAATAGTTGGAATTGGGGATGGGAGGGAGGATGAGGAGATGATAAGGAGGGAAGGAGGGCTGATAGAAGCAGAGCGATGGGAGGAAGAGGGAGCAGTGGAGGAAGCGATTGAGCCTGAGGTAAATAGGGAGGTGGAGGAAGATGTCGAAGAGGAGGAGGAAGAGCAGGTACAAGGGGAAGATGACAGGAGTAGAATAGACGAAGAAAACTTCACAGATTCATTTGAATCTGATGAAGATGCTCGGCGGATGGGATCGGAGGATGAAGGTTATAATTCTGAAAGATTGAATAACGGAAAAAGAGCCGTAGAGGAACAATGCAAGGATCCCAAGGAAGTGGAAGAACGAAGGAGGAATGACAGTAGAATCCTTGGAGTGTGGACTGAAGAGGAGGATGAGAGCGAGAAGCTGACAAATGAGGAAGACTCGTTCACAGGATCCAGAGGAGAGTTTGAGGAGGATCCAGAAAAGCTTCTGGAGGAACAAGATGACTCATCAGATGAAGAGGAAGCAGATCATATATCATACAAAGACATGGATTGTAATGATGAAGATGAGGGGAAGGTTTACTGCAAAGACGATTATCCCACCGATTTATTTCGCACTTTGACAGAGTTCAGGGACTCTGCCCTTCTCACCGACCTACATTTGAGCACAGAGGTTGGGAAGAGTTTCCAGGTACACTCCCCTGTCCTGGCTGCTGTCAGCGCCGTTGTCCGGGAAAGCCTGAGTCGAAGAAATATAGAAAACGATAAAAGAGAAGATGATACAAGGTGGTCAATGTCTCTGGGTCCAGGAGTGGATGCTGTTGGATTAGAGGCAGTTGTGGAGTTTGCCTATTCCGGATTTATATCCCGTCTGGACAAGGACACGGTGAATCAGATAAAGGGTGCAGCTCAAACACTCTGCGTCCCCCGAGTGATGGATCTCTGCAACGAGGAAGAGTCACCAAAAACTGGAGGACGTAAGAAAGAAGAAAAGATCTCTGCTGCGGAGGAAAGGAAGATCAGTCTTCAGTCCATCAAGCAGCTGTGGATGGACAGGGTGGGCTGTGATGTCACTTTGGAAGGTATTGGAGAATCGCTTCCGGGTGAGTAGACCACCAATGAATGTGTTTATGTAAAAGTTTAAAGGAGACATATTGTGCTTCATATCCTGGTTGATCATTTTAATTTGTGTTATTACTTTAAAATGTTTTCATGCTCTAATGTTCAGAATCACTTTCCTCAGACTGTCCATCGCTGCAGCTCCTCTCTTCAGCCTCTGTCTCAAACACTTGGTTTTAGCTCCTGTCTCTTTAAGACCCCCCTCCTGATAAAGCCCAGTCTGCTCTGATTGGCCAGTTGGCCGGTATGCGCTGCATTATGCAGATGTGGGGCATCGTGATCTTGAAGTTAAAACAGAAAACATTTCTTTGTGAGGGAGCGTTCCATCAAGAGATAACTGAACCGTACATTAGATCATAATTCTGTAATGTTTCCAAATTACTTGAAAAGATTGTGGTTTGGATATTACCATGATGTAATTTAATCATCTTTCATGGAACAAAGAACATGCAGAGGCTTGTCTGTAGTAAATTGGGTCTTTTTACTCAACACCCTCATCTGTTTAGTCCACAGAGTCATCCTGGCTGCAGGAAGCGACTACTTCCATGGCATGTTTACCTCGGGGATGAGGGAGTCCCATCAGCCTCGTGTGGCTCTCCCCTCCCTGTTGGCATCTGAGCTGGAGCTTCTGGTCGGCTGCTCCTACAGCGGCGCTCTGCCCCTCAGCTGGAGCTTTGTCTTTGAGATTACCAGCACCACCCTCCAGCTCCAATATCAGCCAGCCCTCTCCTTGTGTCTCGACTTCCTGCAGGCAGAAATCAATCCCCTCTCCTGCCTGGATGTGGCATCTTTTGCTGAGGCTTACGAGATGGTGCAGCTACGCGAAACTGCGGACGACTTTGTCATGCGACAATTCCAAAAGGTAGCGTGCACCTTAAAGTTCAAGGATCTCCCAGCCAAGCAACTCCTCAAGTACTTGAACAGTCACTCACTCTGCGTTCCATCTGAGCTCGTTGTATTCAAAGCAGTGGTAGCATGGATTCAAGCTAAGCCCAAGAAAAGGCTCAAACTTGCTAAGGTGTTAATGAAAACTATCCATTTTCCCCTGATGACATTCAAGGAATTCAAAGAAGTCCAGTCTTGGGATATTTGGACGCATCACAGCCTGGTCGAGCTCTATGAAGCAATCTTTGAGGAGTTCTGGTCCAATGAGATTTCCCCAGAGAGTCAGTGCCGCATCTATCTGCCAAAAGAGAGTCTGGTCTTGATTGGGGGTGACCAGACCTCTGAAGACCTATCTAGCCGCAGCATCAGCAGAGAACTCTGGTTTGGAAATTCCCTGAGGAGCCATACAGGGATAAAAAAGGCCATAGAGTGGAGACGGTTGGGAGAAATGCCAGAGTTGGCGAGGTTCAGTCACGAGGTGGCGGTGCTCACAGGACAACTATACGTGTTCGGGGGAAAAAAGTATTATGGCACCTGTGACACCCTGAATTATGTTTACAGGTGAGGGAAGTTGCTGTTGAACATTTATTTGTACAGTTTTTCCCATCCAGTATCTATCACTGCTTCTATACATATATTGTTTGTCTCCACATCTGTAGGTATGACCCCCATCAGAACAGCTGGGAGAGTCTGGCTGACATGCAGCAAATGAGATGCCTCTTCTCTGTGGTTGTGCTGGACGGAAAGATGTTCTCCATCGGTGGACACTGTGACCCGGAATATATACAAAGTGTGGAACGATACTGCCCCACTTCAAACTCTTGGAGGTCAGTCTGATGGGACATTTTTCACAGCAAAGTGTGCTAAGCATTTCAAGAATTTGTTAAAGTTTGCTTAACAACTATCTACTACATCGGTAGCTTGTACCAAATCCGTGTGGCTGTTTGACCAGAAATGATAATTGTCTTAAAACATACTAATTCTAGAAGTGCGCTCGGACACAGCTGCCAATGCTAACGCCGCCAATGCTAACAACACAGAGTCCAACACTGCCAAGGCTAATGTCCTATCTGCCATGTAATACAATTGTGGATCTGCACTTTTATCCAAGCCTTTGGTCAAGCCCCACCCCTTCAGAATTTCATGAAACCAGGTTTAGCAGCTTGTTAAACGAAGATCACATGAAAAACTAAACCAAACTGTGGCCTGAGACCAGGGAACAAACCAAAGTGAACCAAACTGTGCCAAACTGAACAGGCCAATGAGATACACAAGGGAGGGACAGTGTCACACAGGTGAAACACATCAGGGCAGACAATCAGAGAAGCGGGAAACAGGACAAAGGCAGGAAATAAAAGTAGCAGGAGACACATAAGGTTAGAACTACAAAGTAAAACAGGAAATATGTTCAACCAAAATCCAATAAAGAGTCCAAACTAAACTTCCCAGTATCCCGATGTAATCCAAACAAATACTTCCAAAAGATGAGAAGGAGTCATTAGTGTCTTATCAGAGCAGATCATGACAGGAAGCACTTTAACCTGATTCGGGTCAATTATTGAACAAGCTGTGTCTTGGCTGATCAGTGCAAATATTCTTACCTATGAATCGCTTCTCTTTCAGCTTCACTTGGCCCTTGGATCTACCTCTGGGCGGTCATGTGGCAAAAGTTTTACAAGGGCAGATCCTGGTCTCAGGAGGGCTGAACAGTGACTACAGGTGTCTTTCCTCCATGTTTCGGTACCACCCAGAGACAGGAAGCACCTATCTGGCGAACATGACTAAACCTCGGGCTAAACACTGCATGGAGACGCTGGACGACCGCCTCTATGTCGCAGGTGGAACCACCGCAGGTGCGCCTGTGAACGTTGTCGACATGTTCGACTGTGAAGTGTACAACCTGGAGACTGACACCTGGACTGCGATCACATCTCTGCTGTTTCCGCATGTCGGAGCAGGAAGTGCGGTTTTGGAGGGAAAGTTTTACGTGCTGGGTGGATACAGCCACGAGGACTCCAGCGACACAAATATGGTCCATCGTTATGACCCCACAACGCAGAGATGGGAAAACATGGGCAAGATGCCCGGGCCCAACAATGACATACGAGCGGCTCTGCTGTGTTTGCCACCAGATTTACGTTTGTAAGACATGGTGAGATATATTGTGTAACTCATTGTTTGAGATCTTCTGCTCGCCTGGTTAGGTATCAATCGGTCAAGGCTAAAGACCGATGGTGAGGCCCCAAACCTCTGGAATAGTTTACCTGAGGAATCAGACTTGAAACTGTCACTGTCAGATCATCCGCTGCAGATGAGGGCAGGATGAGGGTATTTCCAATATAGTTTATTTTACAGTGTAAATTAGATAAATCTTTAGGCTTGTCAAAAGTAGGACATCAATGAATTGTGGTTTATTTTGGGTGAGAGAAATTCAATGTATTTAAAAGGTGTTGTAATAATAAATTGGTTGATGACAGAGGTAGACAAGAAATTATTTCCAGGACAATGGATTCAAAAATAGACTGTGAACACAAGAGGGCGCTGTCCCACTTGTGGTCATAGTTCAGTTTTCAGCGCAGAATCAGCAGAGAAAAGACAAAAGACAATGTAGTGAGTTTATTTATTTTGCAGTAATTACGCTGAATGTTCCCACATATCTTCAATAAAATTCACTGAGTAATGAAAACATGAACTGAGTTTTGTTTTTTATCATTAAATGTCAGGAGAGAACCGCAGTGTGAATACATCGTGTGTGTTCATCTACATGGGGAAGAGGAGAAACCCGCTGAAGGTGGTGTGTCCGTTCAGGTTATCGAACACTCTGCCGTTGTCCCACAGCTCCACGTGCACCTTGTCGCCCGCCGCCAGTCGCAGAACAACAGAGTTACTGCTGCTGTCCGAGCCGTCGGCTGTCGGGCTTTCATGGGTGGAAATCTGAAGGAGGCCGTTCTTCATTAACATGGCCCCCATCACGTGGGTGTTGTAGCCGTAGGTGCTGAAGCTGAAGAAGTAGGAACCACCGACGGGTGCCGTGAAGATTCCTGCAGCACAGGAAAGACACTAAATGACTCACTGACATTACAAGTTGAGCTAAGTTACATCCACAGAGAAGGTTACGTCAGCAGGATTCTGCAAAAACTACAGAACGGATTTCCAGAAAGAGGCAGATCGCAGATTTTGAATTGTGGCTTTTCAGAACCAAGGAACAGGAAACTCAAGGTGATTAATGAATTATTATTAGAATTAATTTATTCATGATCCAAAACAGAATACATGCTCCATTAGAGCTGGAATGTGATTTACAGACATCTAAAAAATAATGATTAGTCATGTGGCATCATTGAATTCTCTCACGTTGTTCATTCTTGTTTCAAAATACCAGAAGCAGGTGTTTGAGTTTTAGAGCCTCTGGACATTTAGTGTCTACACGAACAAATTAGTTTCAAACCAGTTCTGTGATGTTGATATTTTTCTGAAACGAAACGACAAAAACAACCTGTATTTTGATCGTAGGCGTCGCCGGTGTTTGAGAAGACTCTTTTAAAAATGAGAGACTTGTCTGTGCAGGGTCCGCTGTAAATCTCCCCAGAGTTTGACAGAGAGGCCGAGAATGCGATCTGAGGAGCGGCTGTGGGAAAGAGAAATGTAGAGAAGTGTTCACGTTAAAGTGAAAGAAATCACACACAGAGAATAAATGACGACAAACATCACTGAGCTAATAACTTTACTTTGAAAAAATATTATTTGGACAGTACATTTTATGCTATGAGTGTTATTTCAGGTTTTAAGACTTGTTTTAGTTTTAAAGAGTTCAGTTGACCAGTTTATTTACGTTTTATGTCAATTGTTTATGTGTTATGTCTTTTTAAGAAATATTTACATAGTTATTTCAGGGTTTAAGACTTATTTCAGGATGATCAGATACATTTTTCTATTGCAGAATATTGATAAACCAATGCTTAAAGTCTGCTTATCTTACCTTTACCACCGCTCTGTTTCAGCTTATCAATCTCCATCTCTGAGGCATTCAGTCGTGTTTGCAGGTCTGTGCCAGTTTTGAAAATATAATATATTAACTGACAAAATGCATTACTGGGAATATATGTGGTAATATTCCAGTCGTCATCTCGTACCTTTGTTCTCCTCCTTCAGTTTGTCCATGTCGGCCTTCTGTCCCGTCAGCTCGTCCACAGTCGCGTTGAGCCGGGCCTCCAGGGCTTCAAGATCCTTCTGTTGGGTTTCTACATGTCTCTGATTCTCCTGTAAATCCTTCGTCAGCTTCTCTTGAGCTCTCATCCACTCACCCACGTCCACGTCGCCTCTCTGTCCAAACCCAGGCTCCACACACAAGAACCCCAGGAGGCTCAACACAAGCAAAGCCCAGGACCCCATTGGCTCACCTGTAAATTTGTGTTGTATGATGTGCTGTAAGTTGTGTCTTGCTTGTGGAGGGAGGTTTTTCTGCAGTGGCTTATATACCTGCCCTCCTCATTGAAGAGGGGACATGAGGAAGCAGTGTTCAGGCCCCTCAGGGACCCAAGTTCTACTCGTGTCCCAACAGGCCCTGGTAGGATTGTGCAAACATGGTTTCCAAATAAAAAGAATGAATAATACAATATAAGTTTTGTAGTTTCACAATGTGTTATAATGTAAAAATCCCATCTTCACAATAGCACACAGACAAATCCAAGAAAACTCCACGGTAACCTCCTTTCCAACTATCAAAATGCCTTTATTCACATATCATTGTCATACTAAGCGTTACAACCATCAATATCTATTATTTTCTGATAATTTTCTACTTGATACTTTTGATTATTTCATCCAGAAGCCGATTAAATACCCAACAACTAGTGTCTAAAGTGCTGAGGCAGTCGGAGAAGACATGCCCGGATGTCAGTGACAGCCCCAGGAAGTTTGCCCATGTTTTCCCATCGCTGTGTGCAGGGATCAAACCGGTGCACCAGCCCAGACTCACTGTAGTCGTCCTGGCAGTATCCACCCAGTATATAGATCTTCTCTTCCAGGACGGCGGAGGCTGCACCCACATGGGGAACAGGCAGGGATGCCAAAGCAGTCCAAGAGTCGGTCACGGGATCGAACACCTCACAGGCTTGTTGATTGGTGTAAAATGCCCTCAGGTTACAAACTCCACCGGTGACGTAGAGACGGCCTCGCAGGGCCTCCATGCAGTGCTGAGCCCGGTCATGGGCCATGTCCGCCAGGTAGGTGGTTCCTCTCTGTGGGTGGTACAGGAACATGGAAGCCAGACACACATACCTGCAGTCGAAACCTCCAGAAACGAAGATTCCTCCGTCGACGACAGTGACAGCAGAGCCGCTCAGAGTCCGATCCAGGGGCTGGACAAAGCTGGGAAACATGAAAACATAGCAGAAACTTAAATGAAACACCAGCTGATATATATTGTGCTGTTGATTGCAGCTCACGAGCACCGAACTCTGTTAAAACTTACATTGTCCAAAGTTATTTTCAAATCTGACAACAGAACTGATTCTTGTGCGTAGGACAAAATGTTAGTCTATCAAATGTTGTGGCAGCTTGTCTCCTATTGAAGACCAGACGCACCCATCATACATGTGATGTTGAACATACTAAAGCTGGACCTTCATGCATCTCACCCTGATTCTGCTCTGAAAGGTCAGTACTGTGTCAGACAGTCGGCGTTGAGTGTGACATCACAAATCGTACCTCCAGGAGTCAGTGTCTGGGTTGTACATCTCAACACTGTGCACGTTGCTGTCGATCTCTTTATCTCCACCGACGGCGTAAAGGCGTCGCTCAAGTGCCACGACTGAGAAGTTACTTCTGAACTCCAGCATGTCTGCCAGCCTCTTCCAGCTGTTCTGCACAGGATCGTAACTAGCACATGTGCGATGAAGATAAAGGTAAAGACGGATATAGTGAGGCCACAGTTGTTACTGAAATTGATAAGAGGAGAGGTCTTCAACAGGGGGTCCGCGACCCCTAGGGGTCCGCGGAGGTACTGCAGGGGGTAGCGACATTTTTGGTTGATTAGACAATTTTTTATATTTTTTAAATTTAAAATTTTTTTGGGACAAATTTAAATGTATTTAAATACACATTAACATGAATCCAACATATTGTAGCGAACGGATAAATGGAGGCAGAAGACGTCATCTTTCATTCAGCGACACACAATAATAAAAACATGAATATATGAACCTGTGTATTATTCGAATAGCTGAGTATTGAATGCACAATAACAGGGTAGCTATGTTTATACATGGCACTAGGCCCAGTTTAATATAAAACACAATTTTTTACAATATATATAGTAGGGGTCCCTGCTCCATCTCTCCATCAGTTTGGGGTCCTTGGCCTGAAAAACGTTGAAGACCCCTGGTCTACACAGTTCAGTAAAGATGTCTTTAAAGCAACACTATGTAACTGTTACTGAAGAACAGCGCCCCCTGCAGCCACATGTGAGGATTAACTCTTTTTGACATGTTCACACTCAAACATCAGACTCACTTTCATCAAGCTGCTGCTTTCAGGTAAAGAAAATTGCATAATGTTGCTTTAACAACAGATGAGAAACAACTGTCCCTGGTCTCAAGCCCCTTTTCCACTGGTTAGACTGGTTTTTAAAACCCACCAACATAATAACAACAGCAGCGACACAATGTCCTCATGTCGGTAAAAGCTAATTTGCAGCAGACAATAAGAACTCGACTGATTTATTGCTTGATAAGAATTGGCAGATATCAGCCGTTCAGTGACTTGTTGCATCAGAGTTTATTTGTTGATCCACACAGAAGAAAAACTTTTATTTTAAAGAAGAAGCAGAACATATTCATTCATGTTCTATATATTTGGCTGCATTTGTGTTTTATTTTCATTTATAGCTATTTATGATAAAGTTTCTGGTTAAACGCCCCAATTACATTTCTTTTTCATCAGGGTTTGATGAGATTATTGCAAAAGATAATTCATAGATAAAATCAAAAGCTGCAGCGCCACCATGTGCCACCAAAAGAAAACTCCCACACAGACAGGAAGTCAAACTGAGGACACTTAAGGTGAGGGATTTCAAAATAAAACAGGACATATCAACAGAGTCCAGGTGGGATTTCACAGTTTAATAAAGATTAAAGAAAGAACACATTCAATTATGTATTTGAATTATAATCTGTTACAGTTCATCACATTTCAAAACAAAAAGCCAAACTGTCTGCAGACGAGTGTTTTCATCAAACAGAGAATTACGAGCCATGGAAATAATCACACATAACCACAGACTGTATATGGAACATAACACACAGCCAGACGAGGTCCTTCCTCACATCGTCCTCCATTGAGTCATTGGTGAATAATAACAAAGACATATATATACGTACGAATGGAAAACATCACAGGTTGCATTCAAACCTTTGTTGCATGACTGCGGCAAAAATATACAGAATAAGCTTTTTTTAGGGGCCAATGCCGATACCGATATCAAGGAGTAAAAAACTATCACTTATATATAAAATTGGCAATAAAGCTTAAGTATAACAATATTTTTTAAAGAAATAAAGATAAATTGAAAGAAAACACAAATACGACAGAATATATAGAACTTGAATTAAGACAAACAAATGTTCAATGTAAAATATAATCATAATGCACATTGTTTATCCTGTAAAATAAACCTTTTCATATCGGTGCATATCTTAAAAGGCCCATATCAGCCAATTGAAATATTGAACGTAAACACAAAAGCAAATATCACAGCATTTCTTTCTTCATTGATACTGAAATTCAATCCAGATCATGTCGTTCTTTCCAATGAGCTGTTACAAAACTGGTGAGTCTAATATGTGAAGGTGTTTGAGGATGAATGTTGGTTTTCATGTTCTTGTTTTCTGGAGGATGCACCATTCATAGTGGTCCTGAAACAAAGTGACAATAACTGCAAATTTCTGAAATACACACTTGATACTTCAACCCTACAACATGATCAAGGCCGTTCATAGTTTTACACAAAGGATTTGAAATTTGAGACACCAACTGAACTGCATACTTATCGTACAAGAACTATTTAATAATGATATGATGGAGTTTCAGTTGAGGTTTATTTCAAATGCACATGAGCCAGAAGCTGAACAGCCAGTTGTTAATATTTGTACCTGAAGCTGAATGTGGATTTTCATTAACGTAGTCAGACCTCTCCTCTGGATCACCTCGGGTTCCTGTGAAGACAGAAAACCACTTGAGAAGGTTGAGAACCTGTTTTATTCATTTAGTTGATCTCGTTGCCACTCTAATATCTCTATCACAACCAGCATCACCAGCTTCAGGTGCTCCACACGTGTTCCAATGCAGATGAACGTCCTTGTTGTTCAAACATTAAATGGGCGCAGCAAAACCGATCCCTGGTTCAGTTTGATCTGGGTCTGACTACATTCTGGTGCACTGGTCTGGAGCCGGGTCTGAGGAACCTTTCCACCTGTAACTCTGCTTCAGACTCAACTGAAAAGTCCAAATGTCTGTCTTTGGACCATGTGACTAAAATGAGATGTTGGAAAACCACGCGTGTGTGTTGATGTCATGACATCGTGTTGGACATTTCTGTACTCATCTGCCCGTCCACCTGAAATCAGAAGGTTTTTCATTCAGGACTTCTCTGCAGGAGGCACATTTTATACTGTACCTTCCTCCGTGTCTCCTCTGATTGATTCATAGATGCAGTTGTCACCTACGAGTCAATAAAAAATCAAATCAACATGAAATGTAATTGGAAACTTTGTGACTAGGTTCTTCTGAAAAGCAACAACTTAGAAATAGCTGTGAAGGCATTCAGTAGGAGAAGGAAGGCTGACCGTGGAGAAGAGACGAGTACACTTGCAGTTGGTTTTCATCGGGGTGGACAGGTGGGTCTGAGCTCTGATTGGTTCTCAGAGACTGGCTGAGCCTGAAACAGTCAAACAATCAGAAGTGAATGAAAAAGAAAAAGTAAAGTATTGCTGTTTTGTTGAAGATGAAACAAGAGAGAGTGGAACCAACCTGTCACAACACAGATCTGTGAAAAAGACAATAATGATCACGTTACATGAAACGTAGAGACAAATTGTGCAGGATTAACGGCATCAGACGAGAAGCAGTGAGGAGCAAAGGCAGATCCATGACGGGGAAAAATATAGAACCAACACTTCAGCAGACATTTAATATGTGCAAAAAAGGTTTTTATTTGTAGAAATACTTTGAATATGTGTAAAAAAAGTTTGTAGTTGTAGAAATACTTTGTATTTAAAGCATTATTAAAACCCCCTGAGGAATTCATCACCGATGGGCCACACTCACGTTTCTCCACGTAAGGGTCACACGTCACTGCAACAAACTGCTGCTGAAGTCAAATGACAGAAAGTACAAATAAAGGGTCATATAGACGTGTTCCTCACCAGCTGGTCTCTGTTTGCAGTGACAGACACCGATAACTGCCACGAGGCCAACAATCAAAACACTTCCTGCCGCCAACCCCGCGAAGAAGATGAGCTTTTCTGATGGAATCACGTACACATTCAAATATTAAAGCATTATTAAAACCCCCTGAGGAATTCTTCACCGATGGGCCACACTCACGTTTCTCCTCGTATGAGTTAGAGCTGCTGTTGTCACACGTCACTGTTTTAGATGTAGATCTCTCACTGTTGAAGATGGTGCAGGTGAACTTGGTTTTTCCGTCCTGCCGCCTGATGGTGTACCACAGCCTGGGGCCGACCAGGGTCTGGTTCCTCACGCTCCAGCTGTAGTTCACGTTGCTGTCGAGGGTCGAAACGCACTCCAGCGAAACTGAGCAGGATTCGTTTGAAGGATGAAAGGTGGAGTTGAAGCTGAGGTCGGGCGGAGTCAAGGGCTCTGATGTGCAGCGAGGAGAGAGCCAGACATTACACCTGTAACCTTGTATGTGCAGGTGGAGGTTGTTGAGCTCTTCTCTGAACCTGAAGCTGAACTGAATTCCCAAAGCACAGATGTGCAGAAGCAATGGCAGTTCCTGATATTCTACCAGCTGTGATCACACAGTGGAATAAAAGCAAATGCATCTAAAGCATGAAAACTCACCAACTGAGCCTGCAACATGCAACAGAACTGAATCCCTGCTCAATGTCTCTAGAATGTTAAGTCCAATTTAATAACATTTAGTTGCTTTATTTAAGTGTTGCAGTAAAGCCTTCTATGCTACGTGTGGTTTTTAGGTCAGTAACTACCAATGAATCGATGGACATATTAAATGGACAGTTGTTGGGACACAGTTACCAAAAGGAAAAGCCTCTTACCGTGAACTTGTAGACAGATGATGACTGTGGTCCTTTGCTTATTATTTGCCTCTGAGACAAAATGGAAGTCACCAGAATCTTGAAGAGTCAGATTCGTCACTGTTAAACTAAAGTTTCTGAGGTTCATCTTTACTCTGCCTTCAAACCTACGATCTTCCGGTACATGTAGACTCATGTCTGCAACTACCAAATTATTAAATTTCCATTCTGTGACGGTGACATTAACAGTTGACAAGCATGATGAAAACTCCACGGTGTCTCCAACTTGTTTATGGACGGTGCGATCACAGCCGGAAGCCCCCACATCTGGAACACATCAGCAAATAACTGAGTAGAATCCGTCTGAAACGGACGATTCTCATGTCAAAGAGCAAATAGCTGAAACAGTGACTTAAAGAAAACTCCACACGACATCATGAGATATTCATAAATTCATTTGTGCGTAATACGACATGAAACGAGAACACATCTCGGTGGAATCACATGATGACGACATCAGGATGATCCTTCATGAAGTGTGTAATCCTCCTGACAGACCAAACAACACAGACCAATGGACAGGGGCGGAAACAAAACCTCCTCTGCAGCCCCTGAGCTGAAAGGGGGCCCCAGAGGATGGTCACAGCAACGACCCCCGGTGTCTGCAAGCCCCTGTTCTGCTGAGCTATGTGGTTGATGACATCGTCTTCATGAGAAAATCTTTGGTTACCGCTTTTCATGACAAGAAAGAACAGTGCGACCAGAAACCCTGACCTCAGTGACGAACAGGAAAGATGGTTTTATTCACTGCTCGTCGTTATCTGTCGCTGCTGCTGCAGCTGCTACTCAGGAAATTCATGGTTTAACAGTTTCTGCCGTCATGCTGTGTGTTTAAGTTGAATGAGTATTGGTAGTTCTCTCAACAGTGTGTACTTGCAGAATACGACGCACACAAAACCCTGCTGGCTTGTGCATGTGCAGCAGTAAGTTTTGAAACTCATAAATCTACTTCAGCCGATTCTCTGCAAAGGCCCACACCCCACTTGTTCCTGTCTCAGCAGTTAGATTCACTGTCTGACCCCCCCCCCCATGGCTTGTCACAATAGAGTTCAACAGAATTACGATGTCAAAATGACAAATCCTCCTAAAACGATGTGGACACAACAGGAACAGAAAAGATGACCCATCCCTGACTTGTGTCAAGTTTGTTTCCAGGAAGGTTCAGCAGAAAAGTTGCAGATATTAGCATATCTGTAAATAATCACAAAATAAAACGGTTTATGAAGTTATAAAAACTCAAATTTAAATGAATGTTGCTCACCAGGAGGATTTTATGACTTTTTATATAAATGCTCTTTGAACACTGCCTCGATTGTTGCGGTTCTCACATCGGTATATTTTTATTTGCAAACGCACAAGACCAAAAAAATCAGAGACCTCTTCCATGAAAGACATGTCAAAGATGATCCAGCAACTTCTGCCCCTTTATGCTCTCATTACTCAAAACAGTAAAACATAACTTACCATGTAAGCAAACCCCGAGAAGCAGCATGTGAAAAAGCAGCTCGCTGTGTGTGAAGCAGCAGCTCAGGCAACGAAGGCGACCACCAACCATCTCTGTGGCGAGAGGAACAACGTCTGGTTCCTCTTCTGGTCGATCAGACTGTGCTGTGACAAGTCAGCACTAGAAAAACTAAAAAAAGAGCGAGAGAGCGAGCGGGGGAGTTTTTTATCAGCGAAGAAGCAGAAGAAAATGACCTTGCTGCATTGACTGTGAATTACGAACAAGGTTCATTAGAAACAACTGGAAATAATTTAAAGAGTTGGACAAAAAGTTGAGTCTCTATTATTTCTCTTCTGTCATTCATGTTCATGCAGTTTGCACTTTGTTTATGATTTGATGCTAAGAACTGAGCAGGAGAAACACGTGGATTTGTCCGGCTGTCGACACGATGTGGAAAATAAGCTTCATGTTTCTACTGTCCCATTTATTGTGAACTGTTTTACTTGGTCAGCTCAGCATCTACTTTAAAGTCTATAATTCCCATTAGATCATCACAATGTTTGATTTGTTTCTAAATCAACTTTTCTTATATCAAATTATCTTTTGGCAAATAAATCAATGAATCAGGTATAAAATTGGTCTTTTTTCATCTGTCGTGCATCAAATAATCAATTTAAAGAAAATATAGTTTCCACTTTCTAACGGTTCTCCAACAATCACAATTTAGTCTCAAATAAAAGTTATTTAAGTGCGTGTAACAGAATACATGCGGCTGGTTACCTCTGCACATAGATAAAGACATTTCAGTTTCAGCGGCTGTTGCTGTGGTTGGACAAACATCTAATAAACACTTTGCATTCATAGAATAAAAGTTAGTGATACTCACAGAATAACGACAGCACACCGAGCACAGAGTGCCCCATGGTCCCATCCAGCAGCGCCACTCAAACACACTTCAAGACAGGTAGAGAATCAGAGGAACACATCTCTTATCAATATGAGAGAGGGAGGTGTTCGTGCACTTCTGTTTTCTGACTCAGTTTCCTTCTTCACAGGAACCTCACACCCCAACTCTGAGGTTGCTTGTACTTTAATACGCTTCAGTCCAGTTCAATCAATCTGCAAACACTAATATATCAGTTCTCTAACTGGGAATCATTCACTGGGAAACTGGTGGAAAAGTCCAACATGTTCATTTAAACAAAGTGAAAAACGACCGGCCCCTTTGTCCGTTTCTGCACCAAACTCATTGGGTTCTTGGTTCCATCCTTCTGCCAAGTTTTGTGGATATTGGTTCAGTAGTTTTTGTGTAATCCTGCTGATAAACCAACGAACACAACAATGGACATGGGTGAGAACATGAGCTCCTGGGTGGAGAAACTACAAATAGAACTGTAATTAAATGTAAAAAGACTTTTGATGCCTGGAAAAGTGACCGTGTGATGAAATTCTGACTCCTGCTTAGTCACAGCAGAAACTGGTTTGAAGAAGTTGAGGTGATGCTCCACTTCCTCCTCAATGCACGAACACCTGATCTTATCTTTCTACAGCAACAAGCTACTTCCAGGAGAGCTTTGTATCAGACATTCAAATATGCAGCTATATGTAAAAATTCACATCAGTAGATGACGTGGAAATAAAAACAGGATTTCTGGTGGTGTCTGTTTGGTAAAAAGTAAAAATCTGTCAGAAAACATATCAACAGCATTTGAACAAGCTTCACACTGAAAGGCTTCAACATGTTTTATAGACAGATGGAAAAATATGTCCAAGTTAAACCTGTTGTTTGGATTTTATTATATTCAAGTAAAGGTTTTTCTATGAAATACAATTTAATTCAGGAAGAACAAAATTGTCTTAATGAATGGCCTAAATGTTTATGGCAGTGGCGGCTCCTGCAGAATTCCTCGGGGATTGTTGCGATGATGGCTGAGGTTCCATGTTTACTGGGTAAATAAACTAGGGTCAGCTGGACATTGTCTCATTGCATTTCGTTCAGTTGTGTTTCAGTTCAGTGGGACGACACAGTCAGAGCTCCACTCTACACATTGATATATGAATGAATCATAAAAGTACAATAAAAAGGTCAAATCATAAACTGTACACAAACACTTTATCACCAGTTCAAAGCATATTCAAGTAAATAAACCCCAGAAATCTCATTGTAACAAATCATGAATATGAGAAGTCGTGAAGAAATAAAGAAATGTGCGTCTATGGAAATGTGTAAAACGTGTTGCAGATGCCAGCTTCACATTTCATGTGAAACACTGTGCACATGAAAAATCCCTTCATGCACCAGTGTGTTAGTGGTTCTGTGTGTGTTTATGGCATCATGGATTTAAGACCTTTGGCAATAAATGGCAAAAAGGTGAAAGTGCAGAATAAAAGTGGATGATTTCACACACAGAGGAAAAGTAAGAGATCAGGGGAATAAAACAAACAACCTGCTGGACGTCAGAGGAAGTCGAGATGATGACGTCACATGAAATAGAGTGAAGCAGCAGCTCAAGGTCAACTTTATTATCCCCAAGAGTCCGTTTGTGTTACAGCCAGCAGAGAATAAAGGAAAGTCATAATTCTATACACACAACACACATGTACATAAGGGCCTGTAGATCACATGATGCTTTAATGAGGCCGACGGTCGCAGGGACCAATCACTCGTTTCCTCCTCTCCTTTTCTTTCCTCCACCGCTCTTCCCAATCCATCGGCAGGTTATGTCTGCTGAACTCCATCTCAGGAAGGAGATTTAACTTGGCGTCTCTGTGGTATTTATAAAAGCTGACATACAGACACACCTTACTACTGATTTACAGATTTGCTTTCTGTCCCTTCCCAAATCTTTTTCTCATGCACCCTAACTCTTCTCTCGCCCACACAATCTCTTCTCACTTAAACAGGCAGTTATTTTATAGCTGCAGGTCAGAGATTCAGTTTCAACTGACCTGGGCAACCGCAGCATTGTAAAGTTTATCAAGGACACAAATGGAGACAGTCTTATCAGAGGATCACTCAAAGTATCAGGGTGAAGCAGAATCCTAATGGCAACAGTCCCCAAAATGAGACTAAGTGTTTAAAATGCACTAGATTTTCATTTGATGCGCATCAAATTGCAAACATTCACCGATATCAGTCCACAAAGTCTGCCAGGGTTTGAAAACTAAATCTAGATTCATGCTATTCCATGAGAAACAGGTGAAAATGTATTTAGAAAGTGACTCCTATTAATAATCCATAGCCTAATGCACTTTAATTAAAATGTTTATCATTTACTTGATATCTATCATTCTGATGCCCTGCAAGAATGTGTGCCACAGAAATAAAAATCTTGATTAAAAATCTTTTTATTGATTTTATTACCTTGTTTATTGACATTGTTAAGAAAGTACTGCTAAGATTCTCAATAAAGATCACTTACTTTAACTCTTGTGTAATTGTGTCATATACGAATCTTCTGTAAATTAAAAGCATAGACACTTATTGTATAGATTCAGTTTTCTCTTCCACTGTAGAAAGAGAAATCCTGTTTACATTTATAATATCAGAAATTACTTGGATCACAAAATCTTCATCATTACAAGTATATTTTTACACTTTTTTAAAAACAGTTTCCTGCTGAATATTGGAGATAAACTCTGGTTTTTAATAACTTCAGAGTGTTTTTAACTGATCTCAGTTCAGCTTCACTCTTCACCTGCAGCTGGTTGTGACAGTTGAAGCTGACTCTCAGTCAGTTCTTCTCCTTAATAAATATTTACATCGTTATTTCAGGGTTTAAGACTTATTTCAGGATGATCAGATACATTTTTCTATTGTAGAATATTGATGAACCAATGCTTAAAGTCTGCTTGTCTTACCTTTACCCCCGCTCTGTTTCAGCTTATCAATCTCCATCTCTGAGGCATTCAGTCGTGTTTGCAGGTCTGTGCCAGTTTTGAAAATAAAATATATTAACTGACAGAAAACCAAAATGCATTACTGGGAATATATGTGGTAATATTCCAGTCGTCATCTCGTACCTTTGTTCTCCTCCTTCAGTTTGTCCATGTCGGCCTTCTGTCCCGTCAGCTCGTCCACAGTCGCGTTGAGCCGGGCCTCCAGGGCTTCAAGATCCTTCTGTTGGGTTTCTACATGTCTCTGATTCTCCTGTAAATCCTTCGTCAGCTTCTCTTGAGCTCTCATCAACTCACCCACGTCCACGTCGCCTCTCTGTCCAAACCCAGGCTCCACACACAAGAACCCCAGGAGGCTCAACACAAGCAAAGCCCAGGACCCCATTGGCTCACCTGTAAATTTGTGTTGTATGATGTGCTGTAAGTTGTGTCTTGCTTGTGGAGGGAGGTTTTTCTGCAGTGGCTTATATACCTGCCCTCCTCATTGAAGAGGGGACATGAGGAAGCAGTGTTCAGGCCCCTCAGGGACCCAAGTTCTACTCGTGTCCCAACAGGCCCTGGTAGGATTGTGCAAACATGGTTTCCAAATAAAAAGAATGAATAATACAATATAAGTTTTGTAGTTTCACAATGTGTTATAATGTAAAAATCCCATCTTCACAATAGCACACAGACAAATCCAAGAAAACTCCACGGTAACCTCCTTTCCAACTATCAAAATGCCTTTATTCACATATCATTGTCATACTAAGCGTTACAACCATCAATATCTATTATTTTCTGATAATTTTCTACTTGATACTTTTGATTATTTCATCCAGAAGCCGATTAAATACCCAACAACTAGTGTCTAAAGTGCTGAGGCAGTCGGAGAAGACATGCCCGGATGTCAGTAACAGCCCCAGGAAGTTTGCCCATGTTTTCCCATCGCTGTGTGCAGGGATCAAACCGGTGCACCAGCCCAGACTCACTGTAGTCGTCCTGGCAGTATCCACCCAGTATATAGATCTTCTCTTCCAGGACGGCGGAGGCTGCACCCACATGGGGAACAGGCAGGGATGCCAAAGCAGTCCAAGAGTCGGTCACGGGATCGAACACCTCACAGGCTTGTTGATTGGTGTAAAATGCCCTCAGGTTACAAACTCCACCGGTGACGTAGAGACGGCCTCGCAGGGCCTCCATGCAGTGCTGAGCCCGGTCATGGGCCATGTCCGCCAGGTAGGTGGTTCCTCTCTGTGGGTGGTACAGGAACATGGAAGCCAGACACACATACCTGCAGTCGAAACCTCCAGAAACGAAGATTCCTCCGTCGACGACAGTGACAGCAGAGCCGCTCAGAGTCCGATCCAGGGGCTGGACAAAGCTGGGAAACATGAAAACATAGCAGAAACTTAAATGAAACACCAGCTGATATATATTGTGCTGTTGATTGCAGCTCACGAGCACCGAACTCTGTTAAAACTTACATTGTCCAAAGTTATTTTCAAATCTGACAACAGAACTGATTCTTGTGCGTAGGACAAAATGTTAGTCTATCAAATGTTGTGGCAGCTTGTCTCCTATTGAAGACCAGACGCACCCATCATACATGTGATGTTGAACATACTAAAGCTGGACCTTCATGCATCTCACCCTGATTCTGCTCTGAAAGGTCAGTACTGTGTCAGACAGTCGGCGTTGAGTGTGACATCACAAATCTTACCTCCAGGAGTCAGTGTCTGGGTTGTACATCTCAACACTGTGCACGTTGCTGTCGATCTCTTTATCTCCACCGACGGCGTAAAGGCGTCGCTCAAGTGCCACGACTGAGAAGTTACTTCTGAACTCCAGCATGTCTGCCAGCCTCTTCCAGCTGTTCTGCACAGGATCGTAACTAGCACATGTGCGATGAAGATAAAGGTAAAGACGGATATAGTGAGGCCACAGTTGTTACTGAAATTGATTAGAGGATATTTGTGTTATGATTCTATCCATTTACCTATGGGCAGATTTCATTATATTATCCTTAGCGTAGAAGTAACACCCTCCAATCACATACAGCTTTCCGTCCATTGCTGTGACTCCATGCCTGAACTTGGGCTTGTCTGGCATCTCACCCATCCTCCTCCATTCCATCTCCCTCACCAACCCGGTGCCACTGCGCAGGGAGTTTGCAAACCACAGCTCCCTGCTTGGTATGCGTTGACCCATATCTGGGTTCAGCTGGTCTCCCCCGACCAGAACCAGGGCGTCCTTGGGTCGCCTGACCCGCCACTGATCCTGGGGCTGTGGAAGGCTGAAACCAAATTCCTTGAGTGCTGAACCATAGAGTTCCACTTCTTTGTTTCCGAAGCACTCCAGGCGCAGGTTAATGGCCCTGACCTCCCGGAACTCTCGAAACGTCATAAGTGGAAAGCGGACTGCGGTCATCAGTCGGCCAGCTTGGCCCAATCGCTCTTCAGGATCGGCCTCAATCCATGAGATTACAGCTCGAAATACAGCCAGCTCCGAGGGCACGCACAGGCCATCACAGCTGAGATAATCTAGAAGCTTCTCCGCCGGTAGGTCCTGAAACTTTGCCGTGGATGACACCTCCCAGAAGTTCCTCAGTACAAAGTCATTGGCTTCTTCAAGGAGCTCTGACATCCCATAGGCTTCCGCAAAAGACGCAATGTCCAGACATGACTCTGCCTCCATTTCGCACCGCATGAAGTCGAGGCAAAGCGACAGGGCGGGCTGGAACTGCAGCTGCAGAGCTGTGCAGGTGATCTCGAAGACACAGTCCCAGCTGAGCGACAGGGTCCCACTGTAGGAGCAGCCAATAAGGGCCTGGAAGTCAGATGCTACCAGGAAGGGAAGGGCAACACAGGTCAGATGGGATTCCCTCATTCCGCAGGTGAACATGCCACGGAAGTAGTCACTGCTCGCTGCAAGGATGACTCTGTGAACTTGAGACATACAAAAGAAGAGTTTAAACATCGACCAAAATCAAATAATCAACCAGATAACTAGAGATTAATCAAATAATGTCAACAAACCATGGTGTAAAGTCCCGTCAACATCCAAAATCACATCACAGCCCACTCTGTCTGCCCACAGCTGTTCAACAGAACGAAGACTAATCTTCATCTCATCCACAGCAGAGATCTTTCGCTCTTCCTTCTTGGCTCTTCCATCTTCCCTCGTCCCCTCCTCTTCGTTGCAGATTTCCAGCACTCTAGCGACCCCCAGTGCTTGAGCTGCAGCCTTGACGTTTGCCGTGGTGTCTTTGTTTAAAGGAGATATTACCCCAGTGTAGGCAAACTCCACAACTGCCTGAAGCCCAACAGGATCAACCTCAGAACCCAGTGACACCGACCACCTATGGAAACCTCCATCCTCATCTGTATGTTCTCCACGTGTGTCCCTCAGTCTCTGCAGGAGGACGGAGCTGACGGCAGCCAGGACAGGGGAGTGCACGTGGAGGCTGCTCCCATTCTCAGTGTTTAGAGTCAGGTCTGTGAGAAGAGATGAATCCCAGAGTTCCTTCAGGGCCCTGAACATCTCTTTGGAAGAGCTTTCACTGTGGTAAATATGGACGTTATCCCCACGTCCTTCATCCCTGAATGCCTCCTCGCTCCTACGCTCCCCGATTCCCTCCGGACGAGGACGTATTACTCCGACCTCTGACCCTTCTGTCTCACCCCCTCGTGTCGATAGACCCATCCTGGAGTCATTGTAAGCCACGATCCTCCTCAGCTCGCGGTTCTCCTGCTTCATCCCTTCTCCGCCCTCTTCAATCACTCGTTTCCTCCTCTCCTTTTCTTTCCTCCACCGCTCTTCCCAATCCATCGGCAGGTTATGTCTGCTGAACTCCATCTCAGGAAGGAGATTTAACTTGGCGTCTCTGTGGTATTTATAAAAGCTGACATACAGACACACCTTACTACTGATTTACAGATTTGCTTTCTGTCCCTTCGCAAATCTTTTTCTCATGCACCCTCAACTCTTCTCTCTCGTCCAGACACAACTTTCCTCACTGCGTAAACAGGCAGTTATTTATAGCTGCAGGGTCACAGAGATTCAGTTTCAACTGGACCTTGGCAACCGCAGCATTGTAAAGTTTATCAAGGACACAAATGGAGATGCAAGTCTTATCAGAGGATCAATTAAAGTATCAGGGTGAAGCAGAACTAATGGCAACAGTCCCCAAATGAGACTATGTTTAAATGCACTAGATTTTCATTTGGATGCGCATCAAATTGCAAACATTCACCGATATCAGTCCACAAAGTCTGCCAGGGTTTGAAACTAAATCTAGATTCATGCTTTATTCCATGAGAAACAGGTGAAAATGTATTTAGAAAATGACTCCTATTAATAATCCATAGCCTAATGCACTTTAATTAAAATGTTTATCATTTACTTGATATTCATCATTCTCTGATGCCCCAAGAATGTGCCACAGAAATAAAAATCTTGATTAAAAATCTTTTTATTGATTTTATTACCTTGTTTATTGACATTGTTAAGAAAGTACTGCTAAGATTCTCAATAAAGATCACTTACTTTAACTCTTGTGTAATTGTGTCATATACGAATCTTCTGTAAATTAAAAGCATAGACACTTATTGTATAGATTCAGTTTTCTCTTCCACTGTAGAAAGAGAAATCCTGTTTACATTTATAATATCAGAAATTACTTGGATCACAAAATCTTCATCATTACAAGTATATTTTTACACTTTTTTTTTAACAGTTTCCTGCTGAATATTGGAGATAAACTCTGGTTTTTAATAACTTCAGAGTGTTTTTAACTGATCTCAGTTCAGCTTCAGTCTTCACCTGGAGCTGGTTGTGACAGTTGAAGCTGACTCTCAGTCAGTTCTTCTCACAGGAGATGGAACCCACTCAGCAGAGTCACAGAGAACAGACGTTCAGGGAGTGAAGGAGGAAACTTTCTCATGTTCACACTCACACATCAGACTCACTTTCACCAAGCTGCTGCTTTCAGGTTGAAAAGTGTTGCATTAAAACAGATGAAAACACACTAACTCGTAAAGCACTATCATTATATAAATGTAAAAGTTATTGTGCAAAGCTTAATTAGATAACAAGACAAATCTGAAGTAATGGAGTGTCTCTGTAGCACAGCACTGTTTTGTTTTTTGTTTAAAATCTGTTGCAGTGTCGTTCTTATTACGCTAAAATGCCACCACTACACTGCTTCTACGTTCCTGAAACACAAACACAATAATCCTATCTGAAGCGAAACGTGAACCGAGATTAACTGCTCTGTCAACGATCGTCGTCGCAGCGCCTGAACACCGACGGCTGCCCTCAGGTGAAGGTGATGAGGTATTCTGGGTAGGCCTGGTCGTCGTGGAAGACCACAAACATGGCGGGACTCTGCAGCTTGTCCACCAAGCTGTCGAAGCAGTCCGTGGGGTCTGTGCCACGAGGAGGCGGGGCTTTCATCTCAGCTTTGCCGACTGTGTATCGGCCGGTCAGGACACGAGCGACGTACAGGCGCCCCAGGCCGGATGTGTCCCGTGGGGAGAAGTTCTTGGCCGAATACTCTGCGTTGACAGCAAAGTAAACTCCTTTTCCACGAACGGCAGCTGTGGTAGAATTACATAAGAAAAGATGGATGTCAACAGCAATAATTCAACATTTTTGGTGAAAACATGAGCTCTTTTGCTTTCTTGCCAAGAGGCTGACAAGAAAATCGATTAGCAAAACTGTAAATAGAGATGACTTCACTTCTTTTGGGGAGATGTCATGTCGTCCATCTTTATTTACAGTCTGTTACTGTCCGACCTGTAATAATTACCACCAAAGAATATTTTGTTCCCACATAAGTTTTGCTCATTCATTCGTGACTTTTCCCTTAATGACACAACATCACAGTCCCCCTCACCATGTGTTCCTGCGTAGTTCCGGTCGAATCTGTCCTTTTCTATGCAGTTGCACGACTCCGCTGAGGTGCCGTGATAGAGCGACTTCTCACCGAGTTGTTCTTCTTCTCTGCCGTTCTTGAAAAATATCCGCTGCCTACACACAGAGAACGCCTGCCAGAGGTAGAGGTTTTGCACGCGCTCGATCTGGGATCAGGAAACAAACAAAATCATTTCTTCTGCTCACCCACAACCCCTTCGAGAAACACGTGCGCCTGTGTTAACGTGCTCACCTTTCGAATGTTGTATTTAGCCGTTTTGAGGAAACCCTGTGCGACGACCTGATACTCTTGTGAGTTAGGGTTCAGCTCCACCTTTTTAAAGACTTCTTCATCCATCGGTTCCCAATTCGTTGGTAACTCGAGGGCTAAAGTACAAATCACACAAATCAATGTTATTGTTTTCGCATGGTACTTACCGGAGAAGTTGTAGATAAATCAGGATTGTTTCAACTAAAGTTCGACTGACGTGGATTTTTAATAATGTAAATTACATGTTGCACTGTTTTTCACATCACAACTAATCACCATTACAATTTTGGATAAAAATGTCCTCTTGCACACAATTTGAATTTCTATCTGTAAAACCTAAACCAATTGTATTATTCCATATGTCTCTAATTGTTGAATTCACCTATTTCGTATATCTATATTTACACACTTATGATATTCATATAATCTCTCTCTCTTTTTTTTAAACACGAGTATATGATGTTAAACCTGAAATCTAACAAATGTGACGTACTTGTCCCAGTCTCGCTCCTTTTCACTTTGAACGTCTGCCCAGTTTGCCAGTTTGTGGCCTCCAGTGCCCTCAGGTTTACCCTCAGCACTGTTGCGTCTCGTGCCGTCACTTCTGCACACACTTGCTTGTTGACGTGAGCGTCCTCCAGCAGAAAGTTCTCATGCAGGCTCAGCTCCTGCCAGCCTTCCTCTGCGTCCTGGATCAACCACTGCACATTGTAAGCCAGCATTGCCTCTTTTTTGTCCTGGAGGTCTTTGTAAAGTGCTTCGTGTATCGCTCTGTTTATCAGTTCAGTGGTGCTCAACACATCCTCTTTCAGGCCTCGCAGCACGTAGATCTCTTCTGCCGCAGCTGACCGATTTCTGGCTTCAGCTCTCGTTGTGACTCCTGATCTCGCACTCTCTGAACTTTGATGGCTCCTCAATTCCAGACTTATTCCGAAGCCTCTGACCTTCGCTAGCACGGCCTCCAGCTCCATGTCATCGAGCGAGGAAAAGTCATGCCTCTTGACCTCTCTCTCTATCAGCTGCTTCTGCAGGGGGCCCTCCAGATCCCTCTCGATGGCGTCAATGATGTCTGGGCCGCAGCAGATCACACTGAGCACGGCCGGCTGAGGCTTTGACGAGATGGTTTTCCCTTGTGGTGCTGAAGATGATAAAGCTCTTGAACCTTTCTCCCGCATCTTCTTGAGAATCTGTTTAGCTTTTTCTAAACGAAACAAACAGAAAAGAGACCAACTCATCACATAGTATCAGCATCAATATTCCACTTCATGGGAATTATTGTTGAGAATATTCTGACCCATCAAGCATCAATTCTTTCATGTACAAATCTTACCATTTTCACTTATAAATACCGTTGTAGTTACGTTAGTAATCATCAATAAAATCTGAGTGTAAATATTGTCCATGAGCCAAAGTTTCTCTCCATCCACAAATATGTCTTATGTTCTTATTTAAAAACATGAGAACTTATGATAAAGAAGAACAAATTACGTCATTTTCAAGCAGTGCAAATGGAAACAAACCTCTCAGGGTGAGGCGGGAAGGGGCCGGTTTTCCAAAGCGACTCTCCAGCTCTGATCTGCAAAGCAAAAGACTAGATTACAATCCAGGCTAAAAAACTTCCCCTTCTGATTCTTGTTGCTGCTCGCAGACGATTCACTTCTGACCTGAACACGTGGAAGACTGGTTGTTGCAGGATGACGACGCGGATGAGGGAGAGTGAAGTCAGTGTCATGTCCCTAACAGCTGCCGCCATGCCGTCCAGCATGGCTTTACAAGCTCTCACAGAGTCCATACCAGCCACGCCTGATGTGGCGTAAAGACAACGGTTGACATTTAATGATGACATTTACATTGGTCATCTAGTTGATTCTCTACCTTCAAATGCCATTGTTTCTAATTGGACAGGTCTTGCAACTGTATTTTCTTATTTATCATTTTGCAGTCGTATGACTCCTTCAAGCAAGTGTGATTTCAGTCTGGACACATTTGCTTCCAAAAAAAGACTATGATGTCATAGCAACCTTGACCTTTGACCTCCAAAATCGAATCGTTTATTAAACAGATAACTGAAAAACATGCCTCCGGCCGCTGGCTGTTTTTACCTTATTTTAACGTCACTATTTTGGTATGTTGAGTTATTTACTAAATGTTTTTCTTTAAATTGAACGTGTGCAAACAGACACCCACATGTATATTGTACAAACCAGTGTTGATGGCTGGGAAGGACACTGAGCTGTAGCCTTTGCTCTCACACTGCTTCAGGATCTTCTTGCAGTTCTTTTGAATCACCTCAGGGTCACTCCTGAAACTAGCATGGATGATTTCTCTGCAACCAAGCAACCCGGGTCCTGTGGTGCACATGTAGTCGGCAGGAATGCCCACTGGGAAAAACAGCAAATGCAACATCAGGTCACAGGAGTTACAAGTGTTCTTACTCATTTATTTGAATGTGCAAACGGAAAATGCACATAAATGTGTCATGTAACACAAGTACAGATCATATTCACTACCTATGAAATGATTTTTTATAATTGTCTTTTTTAAATAATTGATTTTATTCATAATAATATACTTGAACATCAATTTGGTAACATATGGGCAGTGTATGGTTCTCTTGATATATATGCTGTCATTTTCAAAAAGTGTTATGTCTCTTTGTGGGATTCTTATTTTAATTTCTACTCTCTTTTCTTTGGAAAGCTTGAAAAGTTCTACATGAATTAAATGGTTTATTTGAATAGAGCAGGGGCTGGGATTGAAAGTTTAAATGAGTTGTACCTGTAGTGCTTCTAATCTAAAAGGATACTTACTTAAATACTTGTGTATTTACAATAATAGTAAGTCATCCCTCAGGCTTACCTTGTGCTAACTGTGCTTGAACCTGCGGCCCTGCTGCAGACAGAAGAGCTCTGGAGACACCTGTGAAGAGAGTGGATACTGTTAGAACCAATCACAGGTATGACACAGGTGTACAGAGGGGATATATATATACGTATATATATATATACATATATATATACATATAGCAATCGAAACAGTTGGTTTGTACCCGAATGAGTTTTGAAGTCAGTTGTGTTGACGATGACATCAGTGCCCCCTGTTACGATGTCGCCAAGGACCATCTGAAGTTTGACTCCACCCAGCATGGCTGTGACCTCATTATTAGTCCCAGAGACTTTTCGGTAAAAGGAAGCTAAAGTCATTGCAACAAAAAAACACGATTAGGGTTTCATATTTTTTATAAAATTAGAAGTAATAACAATTTATCGTGAATCAAATGGCCGAGAAAGGTTATGAAGAAAACTAATTCAAACTAAATTCAAACTCTAATCAGTTCATCTGAGTCCAAGTGAATGTTTGTATCAAATTTGAAAGGACTTCCTGGATGTGTACCACAGACTTGCTCAACCTGAAACTGAAAAGAAACTGTTCACACAAACCTTGATCTGGATTAGAATCATTTCTGAATCCCCTGACATGCACAGTTTCCTGAGCCGATTGGAACGCCTGAAGAGACGGATTAAAGGTTACATTCCAGGAGACAGTAAATAAATGACAATAGCCCTGTGCATCGACAGCATCAGCCTTCTCATAGATCACAAAGACCATGAACCTGGATGCAGTGAACTTCCTTTACCTTGCTAGATTCTTTGTCCCCGGGATGAATGACAACACGGACCAGGAAAGCTGATCTGCTGGCTCGGCTCTGTTGAAATACAAGGACCTCCTCCAGAAGAGTCCTGGATGCCACGGAGTGAGGAAAGCGCAGGAGAACACCGGTCCCGAGGACGGGGAGAGCCACTGAGTGAAAGCCTTTATCCTCACAGGAAGCCAGAACTTTTCTGATGCCTTGTCTCAGAACCTGGAAGATTCAAGCACGGTCCAGATTAGTTTAAAGAAAATCTGTGATTCAAAACATATGCATGTGGCTACAGAAATTGACCTGGACTGCAGTTCCATTTTGGTTATTATCCCAGGGGAGAAGGTTAAGAAAGATCACGGCTTTACACCCCGGCGCAGACAAGCCCTCCACCAGGACTATGGCACCAGGTATCATTGCTCCTCCTGCATTTTGAGAAAACCTTGTAGTCAGCTGAGGTCCGACCACATTGAGCAAGCTGTTCCCAATGCGGGTAGAGAGAGGGTCATGGCCGACCATAGGAGACACCAAGCCATCCACCTGTGAAACATCATCAAGTTTTATTTCAGTTGACATCTAAATAATCTTAACCACGATACTGAGAAGTATGTAATGCATCAACATCGAAGCAAAGTGTCTCACCTGCTGGGTCTCAATGGTTCCCTGAACAATCTCAACATGGACATTGTCTCCAGGAGCTCCAGCAGTGGCTCCTCTTGTCGTGTCTCCTCCTGCAGCGTCCGTCTGGAACCTCAGATCACGAGGTGGACTGTTTCCGGTACTTATCCCTTGGAAGAGCCTGTCACATGCTTCCTGCAAGGCCCTCACCACCTCTGCTCTGTTATCGATCAGGATGACTGTGCTCAGACTTCGTCCTCCCTGAGTGCAAAACTCTTTCACAGCCGTCACGATAGCCTCAGAGCACACGTTCACAGGAACACCAAATATACCCGAGCTGATACAGGGTATGGCTACAGACCTGAGCTCCATCCTCTCTGCCATATTCAGAGCAGACTGGACAGTTTGTTCCAGCAAGGACCTTTCTCTGCCACCAACTTTTCCAAATACAGGTCCAACAGCATGCAGCAGTTTCTTGCACTGCAAGTTCCCCCCTGTGGTCACCACCACGTCACCTGTAGGAACTTCCCCGATCTGCTTTACTATAGTCTTACTCTCCCTTTGTACTTCAGGACCACCTGCTTTGCTCAGTGCAGCAGCAACACCGCCGGAGTGCTCCAGGTCTGCATTGGCAGCGTTAACCAGGGCATCAGCAACTACTTTAGTGATGTCACCGTGACACACCACAACCTGGAGTCCATCACATATGTTGTGGCTTGCAACTATTGTCACTCCATCGCTCAACCGTGCACCAGATTCCAAGTTCAGTCTCATGTGAGGTTGGACTTGAAGCTGTATGAGACACTTCTGAGAATGAGCAACACGTAAAATGTTCTCTCTTCCAGAGGGACTTTCAAAATACCTCAGAGCGCCTGGCAGGTTGATGGGGACTCTGCCCTGAACAAGGGAGTTGAGAAATGGACCCAGCCTGTTCCTAACCTCGGTCACTTTTCCGGATGGACCTTCAAGCGCCACCATGGGCCCAGAGGCAGAAGTGAAAGTATGGAGTCTGACCCCCGAAAAGTCAAATGAATGCAGCTGTAGCAGTTCTGGTAAGAGTTGCACTAACTCTGGAAAACGAAGATTGACTTTGCCTTCTATGCTCGACTGGTCCAAAATATACTGAATGACAGTTTCATTCAACTCTTCAACTTCTTTGGTGTGGCCTAGTAGGCACACTGTGCTGTCTGCATAAAACACTGACTGAGCCCTTTGCTGCCCTTGGTTCATCTCAGCGGTTTTGGACTTGAGCTTTTCCCGAAGTTCAGATGGAACAGCAGAGCTATTAGGAAGGTCAATCTTGATTTCCTTGAACTTTTCTTGCATTTTATTTGCTGGGTCGTCCAGTTTATCAGGTGAGAGGGAGAGGAAACGAAGCTCTGTGTCTCGTAACTCTATTTCCACCTTGTCACCGACCCCTAGAAAGTCCCGCAGCGCCCCTGGATCTCCATAAGCCTTCCCTACGAAGGCCAAAAGATGTGGGCTCATGTTAGAAACTCTCCTTTCTAACACCAGGTTCTCTTTATCAGAGATCCAATCTCCAGCCTCAACAACATCCTTCAAAAAACCTTCTAAAGCTACCTGACCTGCATCTCTCCGTGTGACCTTAAGTTCTGGAAAGCGTTGTCCCAAACTCTCCTCAATCTCTCTCCAGAGGAGGCGGAGTTTAGCCTCACTGAATCGATGGATGCTGGTTTGCTTCTCACCAGAACGGGACTTTCGACATTGAACCATCAATTCCTCAATATCCATCAATCTGGCATTAACCTGTGAATGTTTTCCAACCACAACCACCATCCCGATTTCAGGGTACTCCCTCACATCATCTGCGGTCTGACGAGAGCTGCTGGACTGAAGCAAAGCTTTGACTTTGGGAGGGTCAAACTCAAAGTGGCAGCGGTAGCCAAGTAACAGTTTGTCTACCTCAGCTTTCAAACTTCTACTTTCATCTCCAGCACCAGGTTGAGCTGATCTCCTGACTATAAGCCTGCCCTCTTCTGGGAACAGCTGAGCAGTGCAGTCCATAGAGGCAAGTTCCCTCTCTAGCTCTCTCCCTGCCTGTGGACATTCCTTCAGATAACGAAGGAGGTAGGTATCAGGTCGTAGTTCACACTCTTCACCACTTGGTGGCGGAATGGAGGCAGGAATGGACTGTTTCTGCTTTGGGAAAGAGAGTACAGTGGGTTGTCAGTTTATCAGGAACATGTAGAAATAAAAAACTAATAAAGTCTCAAAGAAAACTCCTGCAATAATCAATTATGAGACAGTTTATTCTTTATTGCATCATGTTGACCCCATTCAAATCAGTCAGGGAAGTTTATTCTTGGAAGGTTTTCCACACTCACCTGTGATGACGGCGGGCCATGATTCGAGGCAGCGATGGGAGCAGAGCCCTGAGGTTCGGCGCTGTCCCGGACGGTCAGCACCAGAGAACCACCTGCGAACTCCAACACATGTTCACCTCTCTGCAGGACTCTTTGCTGAGCTGAGACACAAAAAGGGAACAGTGCTTATTCGGGACAACGTGGAAATGTCGAATCCGTTTTTTGCCATGACTGTGTACATGACAAACAAGTATACACTGGCTGTCCCTTAGTCCAGGCTTACAGGTGAAGGTGAGTGTGTGTTTTCTGTTGCTGATGCAAAGCTTTGGAACAGTTTTCCCAACTTTGGTTGATTTACATTTGCCTTATAAATAAACTTGACTGTAACTGTGTATAACTTTGTGCCAAAAATTAAGTTTTCGTGGCACTTGAAGAAACAGTTACAGAGACTCAAGGGGTTCAGGGGCCCACTGGGGAACCATTACAGTACAGTGAGCTGCAGTGTGGATCAGCATGTCTGTGCAGAGGAGCGTCCTTTACATTAGTATGGTTGTGCCGCAATAGATAAACTAGAGGGCGCCACTGAGTCGAGAGTTGCTGACAACAACAAACATGGTGACAGTACACGTACACATATTTCCAGTTTAGCCTAAATGAGGCCTAGTGTGGATCTGTGCTAACAGGAAGCTGTGCGAAGTGAATACTAAATCACATTAAAGTTCAAAATGACAACAAAGACATGGACAACAACGAAGAGACAACATAATAATCACAATGAGACACTAAACTGCCACAAAAGGAAAGAAAAGGAGGACAGAGGGACACAGAAAGGCCTTGAAGAGAAAACAAGACGATGCAATGCCTGAAAAGAGAAAGAGCAACTGCAAGGAAGGTCAAACACGTAGTAATAATCATATTCATAACTTTATTTGTATAGCACTTATTTAAACAAGGTTAAAAAGTGCTTCACAAAAGAAACCATGGCAAAATGAAGAACGAATAAATCTATACATTTATAGGGAAACCAACAGTTCCCACAACTGTAAAAGAAGTAAAGTGACCCGCAGAAAGTCCCTAAACACCAGGAACCCTGTGACGTACTTCGGGCCGCAGCCACACCCTCTCCACACGCTTCTGTCTTAAACTGTGACCTACTTCTCTGTAGCTTTAGAGCAGGAGAACGAATTGTTAATGGTTTGTTATGAATTAGGATTCGCACACCGACATTACTGCATCAATAAGTTATGTCCAAGTTCCAACTTGGACCATTTGAACAGCAGCTTGAACTCAAGGTGAAAGTGAAAGTAAAGTGGATATTTTCAATTTAACCGTTGCTGCACAGAAACTAATGAGGGGGGGGATATACTCAGAGCCGCAGTCAAGTCGTTCTGATTCTCGAGTAAAAGAGTTTGTTGATTAGAAAACGAGTCAGAGATAAAGAAACGGATGACGGGGTGTTTCTAGTGCAGGTTTACTTTCACTTTCACCGTCACAACACGACACGGTTTAACGGACTGTGACCCGGTCCAGCTCACTTTAAAAGTTCCGAACCCTCTTGTCTCACCTTCTCGCTCTTTGAACAACACGCAGTGAACGTTGTCGCCGATGTGCGTGACGGAGCCGCACTCTCCTCCTCCGGACCTGCGGCGAATCTGGAAATAGTTTCGGATCCGCCGGCGCTGCTCCGCGTCCACATCTGGGGGGACCTCGAAGAAAACCGGGAACTGCTCCGGAGCCTCCATCGAGCAAAACACGCAGACTGAAGGAAACGCGCTCCGGGGAAAGTGAGAGAGAGAGAAAGTGCGCTGCTGCCTCCAGCATGCAGCGCCCTCGGTCACCCAGGAGCGCCCCCTGGTGTACACAGACAATACGTCACTTAAAATGGAATTGAATACCTTTTAGTTCACTCATTTGTTTCTTTTGCCATGATGTGATTTGTGAACCTTTAGATATTGTAACAAATCTGTTTTGTCTGTTTATTCAACAGAAAGAAGTATCTGCAGTTTATTTTCTAATAACAATTAATTTAAAAGGTGAAGGAAAACTATTGTACACAATGAAGTAGGACGCCAGTGCATATAGAGAAAACTAGAAGGCCCAACAGAAACCAGATTTACATTTTTTATATCTGTAATATTTAATATTTAAATTCACTAGATCCAGATTTTGATTTTTGGTTCTGCACCAAATTACACAGAGTTTTTCATCAAGATCCATGATTAACAAAATGTTGAACATTGCCTCATGTCACTATAAAGAAAGTGAATAACAATCCTGGATCACCAAAGGTTAATGGGTCCTGGTGCAGTTTGCTCTCTCGTGCCGATAGGTATCACTTCACCTGGAAAACAAACCACGACTCACTCGGCACATTTTCACAAGCTCTTTATTGACGTTCAACAAACCAAGTAAAATCAGACGCAGTCTTTGTTGTCTACTTGATTAAAGATTAAGAAACTGTGTAAGAAAACTCTCAAGCTGAGTCAAAGGTTTCAGGACCATCAAGATATTTTAAATAAACCAACCTGATTGTAGAATCCCATCACAACATTCAGCTGTTTCACACATGATGAAAAATCTCAACACTCATGTGAATTGAAATCAGGGTAAGAGAGGATCATGGTTTATCCCAAAAGACTTTTATTACTTCACATGGACTTGCAGAAATATATATTATTAATATCAGAGTAAATCAAATACGGTCTCACACATTTTATAACCATCACCAGATGTTAACGAAAAAGATTAAATATTTTTTAAATACGTAGAAGCAATCAAATGTCTGTTAGTAATTTCTACGTTTGTCATATTGCTGTTCAATAAACCCAGAGAGCAGAATGTGCATATACAGTATTGTAGCAAAGAAAAAAAATACCCCAGATATATGAAAAGTGTCCCCACTGCGGTCAGGTGGGTTTAACACTTTCTAATCGACACAAATGAAATTAAACGTCTGATTGTCCTTCTTTTCGACCCACTTATGGGGGTCTTTTTTCTGCATGGCTGCTGCAGAGTCACAGTTATGACTTTGTATTGAATTCCAGTTGTCATAGCTGAGTATCTCACCATTGACCCAGAACCAGGTGCCCAGGGTGCAGGTGTAGCGCAGCCCCAGCCAGATGAAATCAGTCTGGGCCTCGTTTGTCATCTTGGCATTCTTGACTTTCTCTTGGACCGATTGCTGCTGTGTCTGGTTGGTGATGGAGACCAGGTCATGGTGATTCTCTCTGCAGTGATCCAAGGCCTCCTGCCAGGTCTTCTCTTCTTTGATCAGTGTCATATTATCTGTCATGAACAAACACAGGGATTTGATCATCATGGCCTCCGATAAAAAGCATCACAATAATATTAAGAAGTTCAATACTGAAGTTGCTGCTTGGACTTTTTGTGCCTAAACCAGCATGTCTGACAGTCTACTTTGAATATAATTACTAATTTAATAGTTTTAAGCCGTTTCCAGACAGGCAATGAACACAGGATCATCTCCGGGTTATTATCCAGAGAAAGCAAATGTCCGAGTGAGAGGCTCCGCACATTCTCCTCGAAGGAGTTCATATATTTACCACTGACAGAGATTCAGTGTGTACATACATCTGTAAAAAACTAAAGGAGCAACTGGAATGACCCTGGAGTGCATCCCTCCACCGAGGCCGAACAATCCTACGCGTCATCGTTTAGTTCTTATGGTGGAAATATAAAAGATAACAGGAAGATGTCTGAAAACCTGAAAGATTGATTTGTCAGAAAAGCAGATTAAAAAACAAAATCGATATCCAGTACTTACCTTTATGATCAACACACATGACGAAATAACACTGACCTACAAATAGAAGAAAATATTATTCAGTATTGATGCTGATAAAAAAGCCCAAATCTTCATCACGAGTATCACTTGCAACACGTCACTTCCTCCATTCATTGACTTCTACTGAAGTCTGAGTGCGGTCATGGAACAACCGCTCTGTGAGGTCTCACCACAGACTGGAAACAAAGATGGACGAGGTCCAGGATTCAAGCCAAAATATTGACCATGCTGCAGTCTTGCACATTTGGAGGCGGAGTCTGTGCAGTCGCGACCAGGGGATGAGGTCACGTTGACAGAGACGCTCGACCAATCACAAGTCAGTCTCAAATACTAATCATGAAGTTTAATCCCATTTTCATAGAATTAAATAATTAAATCTAAGTTACAGGAAAAGCTTTTAACATCAGTGTGTTTGGAACTACCTAAAAGGACAGAAACATCTTTAGAAGAGTCAGGGTTTAAGACCTGTACTGCAGCCAGCCACCAGGTGGCTTCGGCTTCAGTTTTGCGGAGCAGTCATGGCGTCCATCTTTCTGTACAGTCCAGGAGTCAAACTGTTAAACTAGTAGAGATTAAGTTGTGTTGTGGATTTGTCGAGCTGAGGAGATGACGCACTTACCCATCAGAATGAGCAGAAGCAGACTCCACTGCATCTTCGCTGCGTTGGATGACAGGTTGTTTCAGTCCGCTGTAAAACAAACGGGATCATTTTTACATCTTTTCTCTATTTTATGTAAAAAATGATTTGCACCAAAACTTGCACCAACCAAATAACACTACAAACTCAGAAATAGTTGGTAACTTGAACAGTTCATTTCACCTTGAACATTTTTCATTTCAGTAAAATACAAATTTAAAAATATGTGCAAAACAACAACCTGAAAGTTGTGCTGCTGTCTGGAGGATTGCGATCTTGTGCTTTCGATGCCTGTCAATCACAAGTGAAACACAAAACAAGACAAACACCGTCAGGGTTCCCTGAAAGATTTCAAACGTGCCGTCTTCCACAGCGTCCTCCATCTCAAACCTGAACTCAACTGAAGCCGTGTCTTTGTATGTGGAGCAGATAAAATACAGACAACATTTTCTGATATTTGTTTTATCATCTTCAACCATTGTAAAAGATCCAATTAGACTTTATCAAATCAAGTATAAACGTGTGTGTGCGTGTGTGTGTGTGTGTATTCTTACATTTTTCATCTAATTGCTATTACAGTAGCACACATGTTATATGCTATAAATACTTGTCTTGTATAAGTGAATAAAAGTGTTTTACTTACTGGTGATTCCTTCTCTCGGTGCTGTGCTGACGGCTCGTCTCAGTGAAACAGGCTCTAAACTCACACTCAGCTCTCGTATTAACCTCAAAGCCTCATTTGAAAAGCAAATATAACAGATGTGATTTACATGTTGTGACCGACAACAAACACGGGGGTCATCCGAGCAGGGCGTGCAGGACCTGGCTCAAAGTTCTCAGTTACATTTGCCTCACGTGGTTTTTATTCATCTTGGTTTTCTGGAACAAATATTGTTGTAAAATCTGATTCAGGGGGTGAAGCAATAATTGTAAATGTAAAATTCCCACTGTCTCAAGTTGGAATTCGGTAAACAAGTGGCCGAGTCGCTGACGCCATTACACACGTTCTCATGTTTTAAAACCTGCATATGTTTTTAAATCATTTATATGTCACATCTGATCCCTTTTCTTTGCTCTTCATTATTGGAAAGAAGTGTTTAAACAATCTAAAAACAAAACGTTTCCGTTCTTTATTTCACACTCTGACTTCAAAATCTTCCTTTTGTGTCCATATATTAAAACAAACGTTATTACTGAACATGAACATTTCCAATGAGAGAAAATGTCAAAACCCACACGTCAATACAAATGTAAAAGGATCTCTGTCATTTTGCACCTGTTGAAGGTGAAGAGTCACCAGAAAAGTAAGAGTACAATGTGCTCCGCTGACAGCCGACCTACCGACCTCTGAGTCGACTGCAATGCAATACATTTAACATTCAGATCGAACATTCAGTGTCATCGCACAGCGTACAGTGACATTAAAAGTGCCAGTAGTACAGAAAGTAACGTACAGACTCGTTACAGTATAATGAGTAAATATAAAAACACTACAAGCACACTACATTCAATATTTACCACATACTCATACGTGTTTTATAAGTTTGTCTTTTCAACAGTCAACATTCAGCTTCACTCCGATGACTTGACCGAGCAGATGCCTTGTGTATTGTAGTCGCAAATATATCAGCATTTGAATATTAAAATATGGAGGAGAAGGATGGATCTTAGTGAGAAAAGGATCCATTGATGATGAGGACATCATTTCCATAGAGTAACAGAAAGCCATAAACAAATGTGGAACACTGTTTCCTGTTCAACAGCCGACAGGCAGAGACATTTTATTTCAAAAAAAATATACACATAAAATTACATTTGTACATTTGTCAAAATTCCAGTTTGTTAAATTGAAAGAAAACATTTTCTCCCTGAGTGAGGATGAATTTGATTAGAATCCATTTCGGTGTCATCACCTCCACACGTCTGTTTGTTTGTTGGTGTGATAGATTTCCACTCGAGTTGCCATGGAGACGGGACTTTTACTTATACGAGAAAATAAAAAGACTTGAATCACTGTCGTTCAAGGGGCTCATCTCTATTTTTCCAGTTCGTTTATTTATGTTTGATTTTTAATAATTTAAGATTTGGTTTTTGCTTAATTTTCTTCAATCTTCATTCCATAACCTGGTGACTAACACAACACAAGCTTAAGATACAGAATCTTCAATAAATGTGTATTAAACAACACAATTAAACTTTATGGCCTGTGGAGAAAAACAGACTGATGGGGAATATTAGAAATTATCAAACAAGAAATGATCTCTGTTCAGCGATTGTCTCAGCACCTGGATGAAACAAACACGTCTCATTTAGACTTTCTTTAGGGACACGTCTGTTCAGTCACAGTCGAAAAACAACATCATTTGTTGCCTGCGAACAGAAATGATGTCAATGTTTATTTGCATGTAGCGACGGGAAGTGAGATCTGATCACAGCAGATGAATTTTAATACGAGGTGTGAACTCAGAGCTGCCAACTTGTTATCAGATCCGTCAACACTGAGCAACCGTTCATCTTAAAGCAGCAGGTTAATGTGTGAGTGTGAACATGAGAAAGTTTCCTCCTTCTCTCCCTGAACGTCTGTTCTCTGTGACTCTGCTGAGTGGGTTCCATCTCCTGTGAGAAGAACTGACTGAGAGTCAGCTTCAACTGTCACAACCAGCTGCAGGTGAAGAGTGAAGCTGAACTGAGATCAGTTAAAAACACTCTGAAGTTATTAAAAACCAGAGTTTATCTCCAATATTCAGCAGGAAACTGTTAAACATGAAGAATTCTGAACAGTTTGGTTACAGCTGCAGCTCTTCAGGGTCAGGAAGCAGAGGATCATGGGTAATATCCAGCGTTCAGTTGTGTGTCAGATGGACGACACATTGATAAGCTTCGTTTTCCCTCAACATGAAAATCACTTGGAGCCAAACAGAGTTAATCACCACATGTGGCTGCAGAGGGCGCTGTTGCTCTGTGGAGGATACACAGTGCTGCTTTAACACCAGGTCTGATCACCTCATCATCCGCGATTTGTTTGTCTGTTTGTCTGTTCGTCTGTTTGTTTGTTTGTTTGTCTGTTTGTCTGTTTGTCTGTTTGTCTGTTTGTTTGTCTGTTTTGTCTGTTTGTCTGTCGCTTGTTTGTTTGTTTGTTTGTCTGTTTGTTTGTTTGTCTGTTTGTCTGTTTGTTTGTTTGTTTGTCTGTTTGTCTGTTTGTCTGTCTGTCTGTCTGTCTGTTTGTTTGTTTGTTTGTTTGTTTGTCTGTTTGTTTGTTTGTCTGTTTGTCTGTTTGTTTGTTTGTTTGTTTGTCTGTTTGTTTGTTTGTTTGTTTGTCTGTTTGTCTGTTTGTTTGTTTGTTTGTTTGTTTGTTTGTTTTTGCAGATACAGATCAGGCGATCACTTTCTCGTACCATCGCAAGATCGAGCGTTTTTACATTGTTGTTGATTTCTCAGAGAAGAATTCAAGGACCTCGTGAATCTTGGGTTGCAATTTGGAGCAGATTCGAATAAAAATATGGATGTAGTGAGTTTAAATGTGGCTTCACGAGGACTATGTGCTCCAATCTGTGTGCATGCATATGTTCCTCATGTCCAAAGGCTGTTAGGTGTGTTAACCCGTCCTTGGCACCCGTTTCACAGCTTATCTTTTAAAACACGAATCACTGGTGTCTGTGAGTTATTCCTTCTGTCCGAGAGAGTCGTCCATCCCTCTGACTCCTCATTTACTGGCAGTTGAACGTGAGGACGTTCTGCTGGTTTCCTCGTATGAGGACTGCGGGACAGTGCAGGCCGCAGGTCAGCGTGTCCAGCCAGGACATGTACAGAGCACTGGGACAGTCACTCTGCGGCACCGGAAGGCTCCTGGACAAATGAGAGACAATCAGGACTCAAAGGATCTGGAGAGTCTTCTTGTTGTGCAGCACTTTACTGTCGCTCTATAAATAAAATAACTCAAAAATAAATGAACTCATGGAAGAGAATTGGGGCATAAAGAGAGAAAATTTAGATTCTTTTCCATTTTGCATTTCAAGATAGTTTCCTAGTGTCAAGAATCAAATTGACATTTCACGATTAAAGTCGAAGCCCATGACTATTAATATATAATATGATAATAACTAATCTCTCTTCTGTATGAACTTAACAAAACAGCACGTCAAGAAGTAATGGTGCTTTCACTTGACCTGCAACCAAACCAAGATTGTTGCAAGGCAGCGCAGAGAGACACGTGTGAACTGTACTCACACAAGCACCAGAGTGGCCTGTTGGGAGTTCCTCCGGATGATTTCGTTCAGCCGCACTTTTCTCTCAGACTGCGAGGGGAGGAAATTAGAGTGAGAGACCGACACTGAAGCAAGGACGACTGTGTCCGGACATTTTCCAAAGTTTGTCCGTCACACGTGGAGGACGCAGCAGGAGATTGTCCGGGTCTGTTTTCTCACATGGGCTCACTCGGACATTTTACCAGGGATTGTCACACCACAAATTGCCCAGAGCAACTGACTTTGGCTTTTGCAATCTCACATACAGCATCTCTACGTCCAGAGTTCAGTGCAGGTCTGAAAGAAGCATAAGTTACACAACACAGGGAAACACACACACACACACACACACACACACACACACACACACACACACACACACACACACACACACACACACACACACACACACACACACCTTAAGTTTGAAGGCCTCATACTCCTTGTCAGATATTTTCCCCGGGGCCCTTTGCCTTAACTCCTGAACTGAGACGTCTTGCTGCTGTTCATCATGTAGCCTGAAGGGGGCGACACTGTCTTCAAACCTACTCAGGCTGAGGCACAAACAGAAAAACAGGACACGTGTCACTTTGCTGTGAAAGGCAGGAATTAATTCTACATATTGTACAATGCAGATGAATTTATTCAACCAATGTTGCATAAAGTGAAAAGTTTAAATCCACCTGCCGTTTATTAATCTTTAGAGTTTTACTTGATCATAACAAAAAAATCCATAGCGGTGTCATACCTGTATCTACCACTAGGGCGAGTCAGACTCAGAAATGTTCTAGGTTTTGTAATTTGTCTTTTCCGAATAAAAGCCGCAGTTAACTGACGGGTTTCTGTGGACGTACCTCTTGGCGTGCGGAGGCTTCTCGCTGTCTGTCATCACGATGACGTCATTAAAATCCAGACGGAACCTCCTCAGCAATGAGATCATCCTAAAAACACGGAATAATTAGAAGAGATCAGATTACGCTGAACATCATGTTGTGTTCGGTTCTGCAACAATGTCCAATGGAAAATATTAAAGTAATACTGAAAATCAATACTTATAAATCGGCCAGTAAATATGTTGACAAAGAATAAGCGGTTATTCCTAAGATGTCGTTTAATGAAACTTACAAATAAATGTAATTGAGGTTTGACATTTTACAGTTTAACCAAACTTTAATTATAAACTATAAATACGAACAAATATAAACAATATGACAGAAATGTAATTTAATTGCAATTCTTGCAAAGTAAAAAATGTTGCACATCTATTCTGTATTATTGATTTTGTAAAACAATTGTCAGTGAACAGATGAATCGCTCAAGCTCTAAAAATTACTCCAGAATAAATCTAACAGCCTACTTCCATCTTTTATAGACATTTAATTCCAACCACTTGAATTTTGCAGTTCAGGGAAATTGGAAGAACTAGAGGAAGCAGAAACATCGTCTCTCTCAGTGTTTGGCTCATCGAAGAAGGTGAAACCGTGAAAACGTACTCGTTGCGTCCTGCCTCCATGTCGTGCTCATCTCCCACGATGAAGACCCTGACCTTGCAGAGGCGCCAGCGTTTTCTCCTGGTGAGCAGGTACGGCACCAGCAGAGTCAGACCTGAAGGGACGAGCAAGATGGTGGCTGATGAAGAGGAGCGAACTTAATATGCACATGAATTAAAGAGGGCAAAATACAAGCTGAACTCTAGAAACCCTCTCTGTATCTCAGGAGGCAAAGGTGTCGATGTGCTGGAAACAAAATCCCGTGATCTCCGCGGTGGAATTCATTCATTCATTGCCTCCGCCTGCTGCACCGCCCCTCACCTACATCCTGAGAACCCCCCCACTGTGTCCGGTGTGTTGGTTTTGTCAGTTACCTCCGTCATCGGCCACCCAGTAGACGTCGATGGTCTTCTTCCCCTGGTCGTCCTGAAACACTGTCTTCACCTGGTCGCCGTCACCTTTGGTGGAGATGTCGTCAACTGAAGCAGCAGAGTAGGACAATCAGCTGAGCAGCAGCTCCTCTGTATTCTGACCCTTTATCCCCCAATTAGCACTTATATGTTTCCCTTAACGTGTTCACCTGGTCGTCGCGTTTCGATCGCAGCAGATTAAAACCCATAAATCTTTTCAGCGCAGTAAGTTCTCACCTGATTCTCTAACAGGAGCCTGTTGGTCTTTACTTTCCACACTTTCATCAGGTTCAAATCCCTGGTTCACTGGAGGACAGACATTACATCCTTAACCGATGGTTTATATCAAATTTAATATTAAACAAACATATCTTGTTGTCGGAACGTACAGAAGAAAGTCTGGATTTCTAACCTTCGAAATCAAACTGGTCAAAGATATCCAGCCCGTTCATCATCCTCAAGATGCACAGACAGTAGTTGGAGTCGAACGTATCACTTGAGAAAAGAAAAGAAAGAAGAGAATAAAGTTTAAATATGAGGTTGAAAAGAAAAACTCATTTTATATTCCTCACACTATCGAGAACAGAGCAGTGAAACAGTGAACGTCCGTGATCACACTGACTTTATGGTGTTGATATAATCTTCAGTTCTCTCAGGAGAACTCTCCCTCCAGTTGGTTTTGAAGCCCAGGACCAGCGTGTTGGGTTTCAGCTTCCCAAGACCAGACGCCTTAAACCCAATGTGAGCAAAAAGCACATCGGAAGTTTTTGGAAAATAGAGGTTAAAATATATACTGTGAGTAGTTGGATGATTTGAATACGTGTAATATGTTTTGTTGCATCTGTTATGTAAGAAACAAATGAGAATAAATATGAACACGTGTGTATAAATGAAAATATCAATGTATCGTCAAACAGAATTCCCAGTAGAGTTTTGAACATTAAAAGCAAATAACAAATAAATGTTGTACCTGCAGCAAGTGTCGAGCTCCAGCTCTGAGGCAGTCTGCACTGAAAGGCGTGTAAAACGAGCGCACCTTCCTCCTGTTCATCCACTTCACCAAGCGCTCGGTGGCGTTCTGGGGACGGGTTTGTCTTTCCTGCTCCTGAAGGCAACAGATCCAAGCACATCGTTATATAAGAACATTTTTAATAAAAGATTTAAAATCAAGATAAAGATGCTCAAGTTAAATTGTGTCAAAGTAAATAAGAAGGATGTTCAGACTTGGAACCGTCCTTTGATTCAAAGGTACAATCCCTCTCTCTTATTTCATAATTTAATATTTCATTATTTCATAACATTTTCTTGCAGGAGAAAAGAATGTGACGACTGACCATGATTATGTCTCCGCAGATCATGAGGCTTATATTCTTAGTGAAGGTGCCGACAAAGTCCACCAGTGCAGGGCGCTGGTTTGGGGGCCCGGTCAAGACGAGACACTGCGGTCTGATAAATGTCAGAGATCAAAGCATCAGAAAACACCTTTGAACATCTGAACCATTTCTACAAGACGACAGAAATATGTGTTTGCTCACCTGAAGTTCTTGACGTGATCCTCCACACCCGACAGAGCGACAGAGTAGGACAAAGCCGTGTTGTATATACCCGCCTGGACCGATGATCCCCAGTTCACCTCTGAGGAATTTAAAATACACACAAGTGAGAAAAAGACAAAATATCAAATTTGAACTGTTTTCTGAACACAGCAAAAATCTTAAATCACAGCTTTTGTTTATTTACGCTCACCAGGCTTGTTGTAGCTGACGTATCCGAACAGGAAGAATATAATACAGCAGGTGATGAGCGCAGCCCACCAGGTAAACAGGAACATCAGAACTACAGAGATCACAGCTCCAAACAAAGCCGTCCATTTACTGTAGTACTGAAATGATGGCCTCCAACCTAAAGGGGGCGACAGTGAGGAAGAGAGGACTTTCAGGTGCCCGAACATTTAAACTCACATATCGTCAGGGACCTTCAACGAGAGGTCGGTGACCCCTTGGAGGTCCTGCAGGCTTTACAGTTAATTGATTAATGGTGACTCACCGGGGGAGTTGGTGATCGAGGCGTGAAAGCAGCTGAAGTTGATGAGGCAGTAGCAACACAGGAAGAAGTTGGTGATCAAGACTGCGAGGGAGTTCAGCTCAGCTGCGGCGACACAGGAGGGAGAACCACGTTATGAAGGTCGGATATTAAATAGGTCAATAACACAAATACATTCATCCGTTATGTCCAGTAGAGCAGACGAGACACACCGATGAGGATGAACGCCACGGAAATGACGTAGCAGAGGATGTAGGCCCGGAGTGGCTCATCATTTTTCCCATAACCCTTTGCAAAGAATCCAATGTATGGGTATAAGTTGTCTCTGCACAGACACTGGCAGAAAAAGAAGAAAATATCAATTTGTAAAACACCGTATTAACGTTCATTTCCAGCTACGACATTTTACATTTCTCTGATAACGTGAGTTTGGGGAGATTTGGAAAAACAATGGACAAAAGCATGTGTATTTATTTATTTATCAAAGGTGATCATCCATATATTATCTTGTTGTTTTGTATTCTATTTATTCACGTCATTGTTTAGCCTGTTGTTTCTCACCTGAAAGATTTTCGGAGCAGAGACGAGGAAGCCGAGCGCCGACGACAACGTGGCTACAAAGACGCCGGCAGTGTTGAGGTAGTAGAAACCCGCCACGTGGCCCGGTACCTGAAGGATATACATAACGTTTATGAACACACAGATTTTACACACTAGCATGAAGGGAAAATAGGAACGGAACAGACGCTATAAGCAACAGACAGAAGGGTACCTTTAAGTCGTTGGCCAGACCATAATCACATGACTGCGACTCGATGCAGTCTGTGAAGTTCCAGCCCAGGTTACATCCCGGACCCACGCAGCTCTCACTGATGTTTCCATCCAGAACGTGACCGATATTTCCTGAAGCGTCCCGTACGACACACGAAGCTAGATCCAAAAATCATATCGTCACTTTTTTGAATTTTTACTTTTAGCTTCTGCACAAAACTCTGCTGAAAACTGTGACACCCTTCAAATTCAAGATTATTGTTTTTCTTCCAGGTTTCATTTACAGTTGCATCTGACACTTAACAGAGAACACAGAGTACATCATGTTGAAACTACCTGCAAACACATTGTGTGTAGTTCACTTCATGTTTTGGAATATTTTGGAGTCTGGAATGGATGATTTTCTGGGCAGAGGTTCTTTATATATCGAGATATATAATACATTCCCTCCACCAAGTCTCAGTTCAGAATCTGCCGTTTGGACTCTTGGTCTTTCATCGTGAAGGAAAGTGATTAAAACAAACCCCTTGAACCGGATGAACACAACAGCTGAAGGAGTTCTATCTTACCAATGGTTGCAGAAATAGCTAAATAGCTGATTGTTGCCCAGAAAATGCCCAGGATGGTTCCTTTAGGAATAGCCGAGGCAGGGTCCTGCAAAAGGAAACAATATCCAAGTCAACATTCACGTGGTTCTTGTTGGCAGCTGAGCTGGAAGAAGCTTATCCGTCATACTTTGAGGTCTCCGCAGATGTTGACTCCAGACAGGACGCCAATGGTGGAGGGGAAGAAAAGGGCAAACATGTGGATGAAGGAGCCGTCGGCTCCTCGCCAGGCTGGTTTCAAGTTTGAAATCAAGATGTCACCTGGATATGAACAAGGAAATAGTTTATATTGTATTAATTTCTGATATTCTGATATTTGACCAAGGTATGATTAAAAAATCTATTTATATTCTTGTTCCAGGCATAATTCCTGAAGCCCAAACTTCACATGGTTTTATTTCATTTTCATTAATCATGCATTTGCTTATTGTAAAACTGACAGGAACAGAAAAATAAAAATAAAGCTGCAGAACATTTTAACATAAACTGGTTTATCAAATTTAAGATTTTGCTTCTTATAAAACAATATGTAATAATAAGAAAGCAGCCTAAACTCACCGTGGTAACCGAAGATGCCCTTGGCCTGTTTCTCTGGACCGGGAGGAATGAGCGTTCCCACAAAGTAGTTGGAGAAAGAGACCACATAAACAAATATAAAGAACAAAATATGGGTCTGGAGAGAAGAGGAGAAACGAGTCAAGTTAATTAAAAACTGCGAACTACAGTGAAGAAACTGAGATGTCTTCGGATGTGCTCACCTTGGACGTCCACTTCATTCCAGCCAGTGACATGAGCAGCAGCCCCGTCACCGTGATGACGCCCACAATACGGACGTCATTGACTGAATCAACCATGACAGCACCGAACTCCTACAGCCGTCAACCACATTGTTTGTGTGTTAATATTCTCAACGGTGATAGAAACTGCTTGAAAGTGCTTGAAGCATCTTCAGTACCTGCATCAGGCCACTGACCACCTCAGCGAAGCCAACGGTGCTGAGCGCACACGCCAGGGTGTTGGCGAAGGAGAAGACCATCCCGACTGGTCCGCCGATTTCAGGACCCAGCGAGCGGGAGATGATGACGTACAGCCCACCTGGACAAAGGGATGACAGAGAAATGAGGTTGTCATCGGCAGAAAGATCTAAAACTCAAATAAAGATGAAGTTTGGATTGTCTCGTTGATTCAAACATCAAAGAGCTGAGATCAACATCAGATTAGGCCAAGGAAAGAAGTTCAAGTGAGGAAATTGAATTTGAATTTAAAAGCAAATGTAATTTTCCAAATGTCTCACACAAGATGATTTCAGAACATTTGCGTATTCACAAGTTAAATGGCGACTGACCTGAGGTCACCCTGCCGTTGGTGGCGATGGCGGAGATGGAGAGAGCAGTTACTGAGGTCACCATCATGGACATCAGGATAATAAGCCAGGTCAATACTGGGATGAGACGAAGGAAGGTGTTCATCATTATTACAACACTATCATCAATACTATTGTGTTTTTATTCTTTAAAGATGGTAGATGTGCTCCTGATACTTCATCTGTCTGCGGTTGTGACGTACGTCTTCATGGAGTTTACAAACTTTGGATACTTGTTTATTGTGGAACGTGAGGATTTGGTCCTAATTTCAAATTCTGATTTGTCTGATTTAGATGAGAAGAATCCAGATGATTACACACCTGGATTATCCTGTGACACCCCGTGTACGCGACCTGGTGAATCAGGCTGTTTATGGCTAAGTTATGGTAACTTGACATGGAAAGCACCACCCTGCAATGTCTGGTAGAGATAGAGATTGAAAAAGACAGAAAAACCCTGTCGTGGATGTCGTATCTTTCTCCATCTCCAGATATCCAGATCTCCACCGTCTGCGCCGAAAGCCCCAGAGGCCAAACGTTGACAGACAATAGCAGATGGGCTCCGAGATTGGCCCAAACCTACCCAACCCATGATCGTCCCACAATCCTAACCCCACGTTCACTGTTGTTGCCATAATAACAAAACATC
>NC_061505.1:1034376-1104376 GCF_022539355.2 Hippoglossus stenolepis | reverse complement strand
ACTTTATAACTTAGGGACGTAAAAAAAGCTCAAAAATACAAAATCGATGACTCAACACAGGTTGGGTGTAATTAACAAATTTAAAAAACATAGTCCAAAAAGAAAATGGCTGCAGCTCTACTCCAGCTGCTCCACACTGGCGAGCGTCTCTTTTGCCGCCACGCTGCTGCTCCTCTCCTTGCTCTTGCTCTTGAAAGTGTTCCCCAGTTTGACCGACAGCACGTGCAGGACGGTGGTCTCGTCCCGGGAGCGGCTGCGGCTGAAGGTCGACCCGGTCCTGCTCTCTGAGTTGGTGTCGTCGAACAGCTTGCCCATGAAGCTCAGGCCGGCCTGGCGGATGTGGGAGCTGCCGGCGAAGACGTAGAGGATGGGGTTGACGGCGCTGCTGAAGTAGGCAAAGGCGGTGACGTTTGGGCGAGCTCTGTGAGCAGCAGCGAGCACTGATTTACTGCCCTGCAACAGGCCAACCACCTGGGGGAGGGAAGGGTCGGGAGGATGGAGGAAGGACGGAAACATTATAATAAATATACAAATGTTAAACTGTATTGTTCTTCAACTGAGCTGCATCAACATTTTCAACAGTATTTACTTCAAGTTTTTTCTGGAACCTGATCACAACAGGCTTTTGGTGTTGATGTCAATATTAGAAATGTAATTGTAATGGAGGCTTGACATTTTACAGTTTCACCATAAACATTATTATAAGCTTTTTTGAGTATAATTTATAGAAAATATTTTTTAACATAAAATACTGTTTAAAGAAACTAATGTAGAACTTTGTCTGGTTTAGATTTGTTCACAATATTTGACCAAATAACGATACTTTGGGTCAAAATCTCTTTTTTTCAACCAATAACAAATGAAATCACCTCTATGATGTTGACGATGTGATACGGAAGCCAGAACGCTGCGAAGGCACAAACGATCATCAGGATGAGGCGGTTGCCTCGTCCTCTGCGGTTGAACATGGCGCTGCGCAGGCGGCAGATGACGGTGGCATAGCAGGTGTTGATGAGGGAGAAAGGCACCAGGCAGCCCATGACGGTCTCAAACGTGTACTGGAACACTTGGTGCCCCACACTTTTCCAGTGGTACGGTCTACAAAGGTTGATAGTTTTGTTGTTTTGTAGTGGGAAATTCAGATTACTGTGGAGGGAAACATACCAACATGAACTAAAAGAAAACGATCTCACAATATATCAGATTTGATATTTTTATTGACTCAAAACAGTTGAAGACCATCTGCAAGATTTAAAAGAAGGAAAATGTCCTTTCTAGTGAAATGAGACCATTTCATCCATATGTTTTTGGAAAAAGATAGCAAAGTCTTTCTTTTGCCTTGCAACAAGCATTAAAAACTAAACATTGCAAAATAGACGGAAAGGTGCAAAGTAAATTTGAGTCTCACCTGCGATAGAAAGGCATCGGCAGGGACAGGACGAACGCAATCACCCAGACCCCCAACAGGAGAACCAGCAGGGAGCGCTTGGTTCTCATTCTCTGGGACAGAAAAGGCTTGGTGACAGCCAGCCAGCGGTCCACGCTCATCAGGCAGATCAGGTAAATGGACACGTACATGTTGACACTCGACACGTAGTGCACCAGCTTACATGCCGCTGAGCCAAACTCCCAGCCCCGGCCTCCAGCCAGGTACCGCAGGAAAAGAGGCGCGCTGAGCAGCACGGACGCGTCCGCCAGAGCCAGGTTCAGCACCAACAAGCAGGTCACTGAGCGCTTCTTCACCTGGCAGACCACGGACCAGACCACAAACAGGTTCCCGGGGAAGCCCAGCACAAAGGCCAGAGTCAGGATGGCGATGCCGACCTGGGCTGAGACGCTGATGGGCAGGGAGGAGGACGGCTGGGAGGTGACCACGGCGGAGGTGATATTAGACGCCATCAGAAATGTCTGTGAGTTTGTGTTCGACTTCTGAAAGCGACCCAACCTTACTGTGAAAAAGAGGCAGGAAACAGGATATGTTGCGTCAAGGTTTGTGACATATGGATGTCTCAATGCTGCCAAACATTGCACAATAAGCTTTTTCAATTTGATTTATTAATTCATCAGTTCAGGACTCATGATCGACAGTGAAGAGAGGTCAGAGGTCACGGGCTGCCTCGGTGAAAGGTGGTAGGAACAGGTACTGCTTCACTTACACTTTCAAAGTCAAAGTAAGTTCAAGAGTTCCAGGAAAGTCAGAGAGGTTGAAATAAAATACCTGAAAAAAAGTAACCCTAATAAATATCCAAATAGAGTCTAATGTGAAAGTCATAGGATGGAGCATCTCAGTATTTATAATCACTGTCAGATCCCTGTTTTATTGCAAAGATGTACTTTTGTAAAATGTTTTAAATGTAATAATTTGCTGTCTTTGATTTGAAATGACATTGTATTTGTCTTATTTTGTGTTTGTCCGCCTTGTGAAGCACTTTTTAATGGCAGCTTAAATGACGTTATTATTATTTTTTAAATGACCAAGAAAGACAAAAGTTAATATTTTTTGTAGATAATAGAAATATGTAAAAATATATTATTTTAAATTGTATAAACATCCAGTAAACCTGCTGACTTAAGCTCTTCCTTTTAAACAATAATTTAAACGTTTTTATCAAACAATAACCAGATTTTAGAAACCATACAATCAGAATATTTGGATAATGTGACTGATATAAAACTGAAAAACTGACCTTCAGCTGCAGATCTGTTGAATCCAGTTCACCGACTGGTTCACACCGTGTCTGTTGGCCGGGCGTCCTCTTACATGTGAAGAGTGTGCCAGAGAAAAACACAGAATTTTATATGTTGACTAAGAAAGGTCATGTGAGGGGGAAACCCGGTGACCACAAGAAAGCAGTTTACAGCTGTTCATCCCACACATTTCATTCTACAGTGCCTTAATACTACTGGTGATATTGGTATGCACGACGCCTTTATGGAAAGAGTCCACACGGCATCTGCTCCTGTTTGTGGAGCGTCGTGTGCTCGGCAGTCGTCTGGAAAACAAACAGTGAACATTAAGCTTCTCAGAAATTAAAGCAGATTTGCAGCTCAAGGACCAAAGACAGCACGAAACACAGAAAGATAACGACAGAAGAAATGTTGCGAAACGTTTTTCAAGGAAGAGCACGAATGGGGTGAGGTGGTGAATATTCCGGTAAAAAGTCCAGATCTTGTTGGTACATGATCCCTCGCCTCATACCTCTGGTGGTGCACATCGCTCTCGTCTTGCACCAGTCGTTTTTTGGCAGATTTACATCATATTCCTCTTTCCACATATCACAGGTTGCTTATGAGGGACAGGACGTACTCAGTTACAAAAGGTGTTTCAGTAAAAGCTTTTTATTCAATTCTGTGTCTTTCCTCTATTTCATTGTTCCATTGCATGCTCAGAGGGGAGCATTAACACAACAGGGCGTTAAAGCTGGACTATATTTTCACAATGAACAAAGTCTGCAGTTTCAAATAGTGCAATCGAACGTTGTTTACATTTTACAACCCAGTAATTGCTTCACTCACATCGCTCTCAACAAAATAGTTTCTGGCCACATGAGGAAGCTGTTTTCAGCAGAAAACCAAATTCATGCGTGTCTCCACTTCCCCCATCGGTCCAGACATGATGAGAAATTACCGATGATGTAATTTGGTGCCACAGTGCCGAAGTCCCACCAATACATGTCTGACTAATAATGAAAATGAGCACTTGAACGTAAATGTGACATGAGCTACCGAAAATGATCTTTTAAGAAGAACAAATATTGAACTTGTACTTGGATCTTTTTAGTTTGGTCCTTGTCCCATCCACTAACATGGTGGAGGCTGGACTTACGACTAATAATGCAGCTAGGCACCGGGGAGCAATCGAGATGGCTTCAGTTTTTGGAGCAGTCATGTCGTCCATTTTTACATCAAGTCATTCAGCAGCTAGAGAGCTGGTTGAGACCAAAACAAAGCTAAAAGCAGAGTGAATATGTGCAGGACTCCTGATCAGAAACAAAAGAGAAATCAATACTAATAATGCAACCGTCAGCTGGCATCATTTTACGTCATGAAATGTTAATGCCGTGTTTACAGCATTATCCACTAAATCAAAAGTCGTACAGACATAAGAAATGTGGTAGAATCTCTCAACACATGCACATGAATTTGAATATTGTAGAGACAAAATCAAGTGCCTGCCTCAAACCTGAACTCTCAACGTCACACGGCTAAAACTCTCAGTATTCACTGTTCCACAGTTCTTTTAGACGTTAGTACAAGTGAAACACTGCAAGAAGAAAAGTACGCAGACGAATATTTGGAAAAATATTCATTAAAAAAGTTTCATAAGGACAGTAAACATGCACAGTAAACACGCAGCACCCCCATAGGGAGCCACTTGTCTTTGGATGGATGCTTTGGGAAGGGTGGTGGTGAAACAGTCTGTGAAATACAGTAAGAGCAGCGCAAGGCTCGTATCTCATTACATATGTCTGTTAACGACACCTCAGACAGTCGGATGCCTCCGGCAGCAAGCTGGTCCGGGGGCAGGATGCCAGGCCGCATTCCTGTCAAAGTTTGTGACAGAATCATCTGGAAGTGGATCATTGTTATGAAGCATCTTCTTGTGATCGTCAGGAACCAGCTGCGCAAGATGAACCCTTATTATTGTTGAACATAAAATTTGCTTGTGAGCGGACGGAGGAGAGATTTAAAGGCCTGAGGGGTTCAATTACTTTATCATCAAATCTTTTGCCTCCTGTGTCCGCTACTTGCCATTCTTCACGGGTTTGGCATTAGAGCTCGAGTTGGTTAACGAGTCTCGGCCTTTGTCCTTGAGCATGACAGCATCCGCGTCTTTTTCCTTGTCGCGACTGTTCTGGCTGTTCTGTCGGCTCTTCCTGCTCGTCGAGTCTGACCCCGTGCCCTCGAACAAGCGGGCCATGAACTCCAACCCCTCCCGACGAATGTAAGACTTTCCTGCGAAGAAGTAGAGCACCGGGTTGACAGAGCTGCTGATGAAGGCTATGGCGGAGGTGACTGGACGGCTGTTTCTCCAGATTTTCTCCAGCCTGGTGGGTGGAGAAGTGAGCAGAGAGTTTAGTACTTAATAGTTTTAACATTATGGAAAACACTTTTATTCACTTGCTAGGAATTGATGGAAATATTGAGACCACTCTTGTTTCTCTACATTTACGCCAGGAGGTGATTAGCTTAGCTTGGCAAGACTAGCTAGCCTGCCTCTATCTAAGGTTACCAGGAAACACACCAACACTGATCAAGTAAAATAGACAGTAACTCTTTCTGTCTATCCCAAGGACACTTCGGCATACGGATTGAAGGAGTCGGAATCGAACTGCCAACGTTCCGATGATGGACAACAGCCACAAGCACCCTAACACACAGTAACTCGTTGTGCTGTGGAAAGGAAGTCACAGTTGCTAGCTAAGATAACGATAGCACATTTGACACAACACAACGCAATTCCCTGTGAATCCATGTGTTGTTTTTATATGACTTTAAAAACAGACATTAATTAATGAGCTTTACATGTGACTGCAGAACACTCATCATTCTAGCAGTTTCCAACTGCGTCCAGTATGCTAAGCTAAGCTAATCTCTGCACAAACACTATTGATTAGTGACTTTAGACTTTAGAATAATGAACTTTAATTGTTTGTATGGTCACTTACATTTCTCTTATTTTTGATTTTTCTTTACACAAAGCCGATGCAATCTGGGAGAAACACAAAAATTGTTTGATTAGTAACAGTAAAAGTTGTGTTTTCAACTTTTCAAACCTTCATTGACGACCAAATACATTTAAAGACTCTATGTACTCAATGTTCTTAATGCGCCGAGACATGTTTTATGTGTAAAAGCAAGATGCGTGACGTACTTGCACCACGTTGATGATGTGGTATGGCAACCACAGGAGGCAGAAAGTCAACACGATGGCGAGGATGAGCTTCTCACTGCGAATCCGACGGCGGAACTTGGACTGTCGGATTCGACGTAAGATGCAGATGTAGCTGACTAAAATGACGCCATATGGAATAAAGCAGCCCAACACGAGCTCCAGCATGTACTGCATGACCATCTGTGAAGGGGAGACAGGGTGAGGACAGAGGGACAGACAATTTAATATTAAGACATTCTGTATCATGTGAAATTAAATGCAGGCCGACACAACGATCTGAACCCTTCAGTTAAAAGTGACCAAACGAGAAGCCAAACATATGCAAACCATTGACTTCATTTAAACATGGACGACGCATCTCTACTTAATTTAACTGTCCAGAAATGAAGCTACAATATCCCAGCCAGCCACCAGGTGGCGATCGAAAACGCTTTGGCATCACTTTTGGGGAGCTGTCATGTCGTCCATCTTTATACGCAGTCTATGTTCCGAACAATCTGAGGCCAGTCCAGTTTTCTTTGAATCTGCTCTTCTATGTTTCCTGTTATTTATTGCGCCGATGACTTAGTACCTAGTAATTGCTTAGGTAATAAACTAATTGCCATTCACTAGTTGGATTAGCCTTTGTGACTGCACACAGCTGTCCAGAGGTTCTGACCTCAGCTGCACGGCTCAGCTGTTCAGGGAAACATCTGTATTTGTATGGTCACTGTTTTGAGCACATGGGCACAGGGGCGTAGGCAAAGCAGAGATTTGGCAGGGGGGGTGGGTTAATTTTTACCTGGGGCCCCCAAAGTCCCTTGAAACGCTTCTGATTGGTCAATGCCAACCACAACCCACAAAATGTAATTTTACTTCCCCAAAAGTTTGCAATACAGCAACATGGTAACCAGCTAAATGTGGTAAAGTAGTAATGGGTCACACTCTTTGTCTGTTATGCTAATGCAGAATGAAAAGCTATATTTTTTTACTACTTAATAACAGATTTAGGAGACTGGGCCACCTCAGTGAATAGAAGAGAGTATACTGAGGATCTTCTTCACTCACATCGCTGTCGTATTTATGGAATGAGTCGCACACTATGGGATCTCCATGCAAATCTCTGAAGATAATCGCAGGAATCGAGGCGACGATCACCAGCAACCACATCACAGCAAGCACCCGCAGTGTCGTCTTTAGGCCGGTGACGGGGCTAATGCGCAGCGGCCACAGGATAGCCACCAGCCTGTAGAGGCTCATCAGCATGATGGTATAGATGGAGGCGTACATGTTGGCCAGACACAGGTAGAAGAGGATCTTGCACATCGCTGTCTGAAACACCCATTTCTTCATAGCCAGGTAGATGATGAAGAACGGGGTGAGGGCCATCAGCGAGCCGTCTGCGATGGCCAGGTTGAGGATGAGGAGAGTGGTGATAGACTGCTTTCGAGCGCGAGCCAGGATGCTCCAGATGACAAAGACATTTCCGGGGAAGCCCAAGAGGAAGACGAGGCTCAGGATGATGGCGCCCACGTTGGTGGGGTGTTTGCTAGCCACGCTGCTGCTGCTGACGTTGTTGAAACTGTTGTTTAGGGCCATTTTGTTACCTGCCAAAGTGAGAACATTGGTGAATGACTTTGTTTAAAGGTCCATTTATTTCAACTAGAGCAGTGCCCGTTCTAAACCGGCCTGCTTGCAATGTTCTGTTGTCTCTGCCTGTGTTGACGCTTCGCAGCTACTTCAGAATTATTCCGTGTCAGTCGTGAGAACAGTTCTACAATGTGCTGTGACTTTCTTACTGTTTGTGTGCTGGACCTTGTGTGCAGGGCTTTTAATAAACAGTCCATGATGCAGAGTGAAGTTAGAAAACTTTACGTTCATCCTATCTGGTTTATCTGCAATGTTTTTCACGGAATATAACTGAATAAGCTTTATTACTGTTCACATGTGTGGCTAATATACAAGTTTGAGTGATGGACTTACATACATTGGATGTCAGGTATTTCAAATGACAAATGATAAAACGCTAACAAAGCTCACAAGTGTGTTTTTTAAAACTCCTAATAAATATCAGCGTTTGAAGAGTCAGCGTTTCCTTTGCAGTTCCACAGAAAATGAACTAGAATATGAAGACATTCCTTTCCAAACACCGAAACTACTTTATTACTCAGCGACTCCGACGAAATAAAATGTCTCAGCTCTTGAATCCCGTCGTTTTGGCACGAGCCCCAGTTTGAAAATACAAGTATGTGTTTGTGTAGAATATACGCGGGCGTGTGGCGCAAGTGAAACAAGTTTTAACGGTGGTTCTCAATTCCTGAACGACGAGACCAGACACGAGCGGAGAGCAAGAGACATCGTGTTGGTGTTTGAGCAGAAATTCAATATCCGACTCTCTCTGTTCCTCTTGAAGCACGACAAATAAAATGTATTTATATTACAATTCAAACACAAAAGCTATTTGAAACGATTTACACTGGACAAAGATTATTTAGAAATATGATCTAGAGGAAACAAAGTATAAGATCAGGTAGCGTAACATGAACTAAAATATAAATACAACTAAAATAGAGACACAATGTAAAATCTGATCATAACATTTAACTACATCTGCATACTGAGATTGTACATAAAAACACATTCTCTTTACAGAACATTGGTAAAGGTTACTACATTATGTTTGTTTTATTTTGTTAAGAGCTCCACTCCACATGTAACTTGCATGTAATTGAATCAGTTAAATTAAATTCAGCCCATTTATGTGATGTTTTAACTCTAAAACTAACAAAATGTGATAATATATAATACTTGTTACAAAGTGTTGTTGAGATGCCTCCGGAAGAATTAAACCAAATTAGGATCATGTTTCGATGTAGTGTAAATCTTTAATATTCTGTATTTTTCACATTATTCTGCAAATCCTATAACCACTTCTATAAACTAACAATAAGTGGATCATAATGAGAAGTATTGAGTCAGAGCTTGATATTGTTGATTCCTTTGTGCCCTGAAGATCAACTGTTTTACACCCAAACTAAGTCTCTCTGAAAATAGTCCCACAACAAAGGCACAATTTTCTCCTGCTTGAGTAATGTTTCCTAAAAACAAGTGTTTAATCAATTTATTAGAAACAATGACACAAGAATTTATAAATCCGAGCTTCATAGATACACTGAACAGTTGGTGCAGTTCAGGGATAATTGTCATGTGGCTCCTGCCAGGCAACATATTTATTAAAACTATTTGATGTTACTGGAAAAACGTTTTAAACAGTAACATGTCGTCACTTGCAGAACATATCTTCAGTATTGGTACGAGCACACGCCCTGAAGACGGCCGACACTGTCAGGGCTCCTGTTCTCAATCATTTACACCCACATCAACAAACCTATTTTTATTAGCAGCTGTAATTGAGGATTAAAACATTGTACGTCAGAGTGCGCTCACCAAGGTGACATCGCTACAAACAGAGGCAATGACCTTATTCCCTCATGTGTTGTTTTGGTTTTAGATTGTATTTCTTTTATTTTATGTATGTATATATTTATTCTGTCATGTGTTGTTTTGAAGACGTTTAATTTTCATACTATTCCTAAAGCCTATATAGATTTACGCTGTATATAAGCACAGTTCCTATAGCAGCAGATCTGTGCTTACTGTGCAGTACAAGCAGTAGCACACATACTGTTGTAAAATAAACAGGAAGCTCTATGTACTTAATTTGACTTTTTGGGACTTTAGAAACTGGTGATATTTTATGAAAATCATAAGGTAATAATCATTAGGTAATAACTAATTAAGTTATTTGACCTTTGTTGTTCTTTTTCGTTTCATTCCAAGTACAGACCTCAGTTTTATACATCCTACTTGCTTCCTAAATAATAGATTACAATGGAGTCAGGTTAATTCAGTTTACTTATGGGGCACATTGGAAACTATAAAAGTTGACCAACATGCTTTAATTAGAAGTTAAGAATATAATATGTTCAATGAGACTGTACACTGTACATTGCCAGCAATACGTAGGTCGTTCAGAAATACACCGATTTATGCTAAAAATCCCAAAAGCTGTCACTTGGTTTCTGTTTCCCGTGGGCAAGAGTTTCAAGTACACTGTACACACACTCCTTTCAAATGAATCACTGCTGAGAAGATCAGTTTTTACGGTTTCAGGAGAAGAATAGACTGAAGACGTGTAACCACATGGCCAGTGTTTACAGAGAGCCGGTCCGACCACATTGACAGTGGCCTCAAAGCAGCAGCAGCCACTGAAACAGTGACATGTTGTGCAACGGCCCAACGGCGACACACTACAACAACAATAAGCAGCTTGTTAACGGCATTTGGATTCTGTTTTCATTTCTCCTGTGGTTGGCAGGTTTCCTCTCTTCCTCCACATTTTATTGCGTTTTATTATAATTTGTACAAACAGAAGTCCCTGAGACACAAGTGACCACATTACACAACTTCACTGAAAAGGTGTGTGTGTATGTGTGCATTGTGTGACTCATGCACATACTTGCTAAAACCCTACGTGCACACAGGAATGGAACAACGCACAATAAACAATAGTGAAACAGGTTAAGTTGACGCGTTGCTGAAATCTGAACAAATCACAAATGAACCAAACATTAATGTCTCAACACACGATGACACACAGCAACAGGTCGAAAGCAAAAACTCCTGAAAACCCTTTAAAATAAAGGTTCCCTTCAGCAGCAGAGCTCTGGTTGACTGCAGTGATTTGCAGCCGTTGCAAACCACAGTGTTGTCACTGACACACAAACCAACGCACACTCATGAATGAGACACACACTCACCAGGGCATCAGCCGTAAATCCCAGGAGAATAAAGAAGACACAAAAAGCTGGAGAAGAAGTCTGATTATATTGGATTTCTCTCTCCCACACACATTTTCCACCAACCCAGTTACTCTCCCTCCTTGTCTCTCCATTGATGTGTCATGCTTGCTGTAACATGTATTTGCAGTGAGCGCGGGGGGGGCGTGTCACCATTCCCTGCCTCTGCCCTGCCGGCCTGTCAGCTGCCTCACGTGTTGAGTGAAGGATCCACCTGTGGAGAGTCGACTCCACTCGTCCACTGGGTTCAGACGCTGAACACTCAGATCCTGAGGACTCCCCCGATGATTACACCAGCATGTGATTGTCATTCCAATCAGAATGAGTCACAAACTGCTTGAGTGAGACAAGCCTCTCTGTAGGTATTCGTCCATCAATTGTCTTCACTGCTCGTCCCTCGAGGGTCACTGTGAGGCTGGAGCCAATCCCACGTGCCCTTGGGCCAAAGGTGGGGTGAAACCCTACAGAGCGCCATGCAGCGAATCACAGGGCTGACATTATACAAACAACCATCGAGTCCAGTTCATCTCAAAGGTATCGGATGGGGTTAAGGTTGCAGGTAAATCACAATCTTGGAGCCCATCAAGGATCATCTCATGACAAATTAGCCTCTTGAGGCACAAGCCAATGTGTTGGGGCGTCCAGTGACGACAGCGGATATCCGGGCCAACTCCCCCCGTTACACGTTCAAGTCCAGTGAGTCCACACGAGTCGGACTTGAACGTTTCTCCACACAAAACACAAACAGTGCTACCAGACGACATTTTGGCTCATCTCTGTACTTTACTGATCCCAAAGGACCTTCAGGCATCCTGAAGAGTTACAGAGGTCAAAGTAAAAGGCTGTGGTCTCAAAGTCAGCTCGACATATTGTGCTTTGGGCCAAATGACCCCCTCCTCTGCATGGAGGATGTGCTCTGTAGGGGGCGACTGTCGTTGCACATGAAGGCAGATCAATTCAATGCCTTTCAGTTCATGTGCTCCACCTCTTTTTCTCTCCAGACCGTTTACCTGCGGCCACATAAGCTGCTCGGACGTGAGCCCCAAAGTCTTGTCCCTGCACATTCACCTGCAGAATCATTTGATCGAGACTGGACCCACAGTGCAGCCACAGTCTCCTCCTGATGGTCCCAGCAGCCCTCGATGCAGCCTCAGCACTAACTTAATTCTTTTTTAATTATGACTCAACAGTAACTGGCTCCTGGCAGCAGAGCCACACATGGTTCAGTCCACCTTTGTGCTGCTGTGGCTGCAGCTCGTCAGCCATTTTCCTAATGAGCAGTCTCAGAGGGACAGGAGCGTTGCTGGGTTTCATCGACTTGAGCGGGAGGAACCAGTTAGATCAGTGTGAGGAGTCCACTGACTGAAACCAGTTTTACACAGCAGGATAACTTTACTAACCCTGGTGAGGGATAACCAGACTATGAATAAATACATGCAGCTGCCAGGATTCATGAAAACGTGTCAATACTTGATGCAATAGCTTTTTTTTGTTTTGATTTAGTTTTTACACAACGAAGCTTATGTTTTATGGTTGACGCTGCTGCTTAGAGCTGATTTTAAAATCATGTTAATCGGTTTAGAAGTGATAACATTTTTGCAGACCTTTGAGTTGTTTTTTCGTTGGGAACAAATTTTTCTGATTATTCCGACATCACATGAATTCACAATAACTAACGTCTTCAGTCCAGGCCCCTAAACTCTGTGATTACTAAACATTCAAATCCCTTCTTAAAACACTAAAAAGAGCCTCCATCATATGAATGTTACCTTAATTTGATTGTCTTTATTCTCATGTAACTTTGTTAAGAAACGCAGAAATAAAGTTGATGATAATTATTTTTACAATGCCCGTTAAAATGACTATTTAAAGGTCAGAGGTTCTGAATTTCAAATCTGGGACAGAAAGCCTGTGTTACTCAGTGTAGAGCATGTATTAGAATTTTATATTTTAATGTGAATATGATGTTAATTATATATTTTACTGTGTCAATTCTATATTTCTTGCTTTTCTGTTTTTTAAACTTGTCTAAAGTCTCTTTAAGCAAAGTTAAAAGTATTATTATCATTATTATGAAGTCTGAAATACAAAAATTTGCCAAATAAATGGTAAAATAAGGAATAAGACAGGAGATTGTATAACTACACATCATCTGAGGCAGTAACACAAAGGACATATGTTGTGACAAAGTTTGTACAGTTTGTTGCAGACCTGTAAACTTCTTGATTGTCATCAGTTGTTTCTTTATTAGTTCTTACAAGTGCATGCATCAGCTCAGCGTTCAGGTTCACAGATACACACCCGATAGTCTGGGGACTGACATCTGATTTAACAAAGCTTTTTCCTGCTGTAGGGAGCCCCCTGTTAACCAGAGCTTGTAGGTGCACTTTAAACATGCAAACACCAAAGCCCTTAGACAAATAGACGGATAAACACTTGAATCTGGTCCTTCAAATTTTGGAAAAGTGATTTTTTAGCAATCAATCTAATATAAAGAAGGAAGAGCAGAAAAGTTCAGTTAATCATCAAAACAACTTGAAGTGAAAATACATATTAAAACGATTGCATTACATGACAGATAATTCAAGGGTAGATAGAATATATTTATTGCCTCTGTATTATATTACATTTCATTTAGCTGACGCTTTTATCCAAAGTGACTAATCAGTGTAATCAGAGCATCAACCACGAGGAACAAACCCAGAACAACTAGAATCAAGAAAGTACCATTTCTTCAAAAAAGCTAAACTACAAAGTGCTATAAGTAAGTGACATGTAAGTGCTACTAAATTATTAGTTTAAAATTGTATTCAAGGTGTAGTCAGAAGAGACGGAAGATATCTGTATCTGCTCAGTAGCCATCGGGGTTTCTGGTTCGTTTATTTACAACTTCTCTGGCGTCTGTTGACATCAGAGCGATGGCGAGTGTTACTGAGTGGATCGAGTCGGAGCTGATAGATCAATTACTTCTTCTTAAAGAACAAAGAAAAGAAAGTGGGGTTAGAGTTAGGCTCTTTAACATTTAGCAGCTAAAGAGATTTTTCTCCAACGTAAACGGTGGAAAACCAAAACTAAACTAGTGAATATGGAATAAACATATGTGATTTGAATACGCGTCCAGGTTTTTCCACTCACTGCCACCTAGTGGCCGAGAAATCAGTTATTTCAATTTTAAAACTTTGCTTTTGTCAATGACGGCGTTAAGTGCCATCACAGCTGCCTCCTGTGGTGTATTAGCTCCCTTCACTGCCTCGTATCCAACAGCACCTCCTGCTACTCCTCCTGCTGTCATCACGGCTGCAGTACCCAGCCCCAGCACTCTACCTCCTACTGCTGATAGGACTCCCTTAGCAAGTGTTGGAATCTTCAGTTTATGTAGTTCTGAACAGTCCTTCACAGATGTGATATCTACTCCAACCATGACTGCTGCACCAAATATAGCTCCTAATATCGCTCCTGCTAGGAGTCCTGTGAGTCGGATCAAAAGCCTTCCATGCACATTGGTTTTAGCCCTCTGTCGGACGACGTCCTTTGATATGTTTACTGACGACAGTTGTATACGCTGCTCCTCCATCTTTATTTCCTCACTCACGTATAGCAGTGTGTTATTGGTGTAGTAGCCCCCATTATTTGCCATCACCATCTTGTCTATTGTGTTCAGAAGCTCTTCTGCCTGGAACTGGTTGCTCCTGTAGTCATTCTTCTGTTTGTTGTTCCAGTATCTGTTATCGAAGACGTGGCACCGGCCACCACACATCGCCACCAGTTCACTCAGATCCCGGTTCTGACTGACAAACTCCTGAATTCTCTGCCCTTCCACAAGCTGCTTGCCGTGAGTGAAGACGATTACGGCATATTTCAGAGCATCTTCAGAGAAATATTGAAGTATTTTAATGATGGTGGCCTGTTCCTGCTCAGTGAATCGTTCCACTTTAAGCACAATGAGAAAAGCATGAGGCCCCGGGGCCAACTCGACCAAACACCTGGTTATCTCAGTTCTCATGTCCACCTCAGACCGGTCTGTATCAAACAAACCTGGAGTGTCGATCAGAGTGATGCTTCTTCCGTTTACAGGTCTGGTTTCCGCTTGACATTTACTTGTTCCAGAGCTGGAGGAAGAGCTTGTTCTGAACAATTCCTCCGCCCCAAACAGGCTGTTAGCAAGGGCGCTTTTCCCAGATCCAGTTTTTCCCAGCAAGACGATCCTCATCGTACCCGTCGCTGGAGGAGAATAGTGACAATGACGATAAGTATAGTATTAGTATTCACTTTATTCTCTTCAGTTTGTCTCTGACCTAAATGATAGCAAAACAAAAACGGACTTACTCGTATCTGTAACATGGATAATTATAGTTTTATGAAAATAAAAGAAACAATAAAGTCAGATATTTTGAAAACATATTATTCGTCTATAGCAAGGTGATGAATTTTAAGGGAGTATTAGATTTAGAGGATAAAGTCATAATATTACGAGAGTAAAGTCAAACTCTGGCAAACACATGTTCTCTTTGTTGGTTATTTCTTTAAAAAATATATATTCTTCTTTATTCTCATAATACTGTGACTTTTCCTCATTAAATAATGACTTCTATTCTTGTAATATTATAACTTCTTTCCTCATTCAATTACAACTTAATTCTCGTCAAATTGCGACTTTCTTCTTGTAATATTTACAATTATTTCTGCAATCTCTGACTTTTCTTTCTCTTTCATTAAAGTTACCAGGTGCTGGAAGTCATGATCTCTACTCACCTTCGTCTGGTTGATGAAGATCCTTGATGAATCCTTTGAAGACCTGCGGAAACAAGGAACTATGCTTACTGTTTATATCTGATGCTGAAAAGATTAGCTGATGTTTAGAGCTTGGTGGTTTCAAAATGAAATGTACAATTACTACTATTAAGCCTGTAACATTTTTATATTATGTAAAATAGTTTCTGTGTGAATTTGACAAAAAAAAAAATCCACATCAGGAAAAGACATTTCTGCTGCTTCTTATATTTTAAGCTAAATACTAAACTTGAACATTCCGGTGTTTCAGAAAGTATTTCTGGCACGATGCATTTCCCTTATACCTCAGTAGCCTCCGTGTCAGTGGGGTAGATGGTGATTCGGACCAGGAGCGGCGTTCTACTTGCTCGGTTCTGTTTAAATGAATGGACCTCCTCCAGTAGAACCCTGGCAATCACGCTGTGAGGAAAACGCAAGGCAGAACCAGCCCCGAGCACAGGGAGAGCCACAGATCCAAACCCCCTCTTCTCGCAGGAAGTTAGGACGTTGTTAATGCCCAGTCTCAGAACCTGCAAAAGGTCAGAATTCAATGAAGCAAGAACTGTATTATGGTGAAGACACTAATGAAACCCACTGTTTCACCTGGACTGCAGTTCCATCTTCGTCATCATCCCAGGGAACGAGGTTGAGGAAGAAGACTGCTTTAGATGGAAGTCCAGTGACATCCTCCACCAGAACCTCATCACCAGGCATTGATTCTTCTCCTGATTCATTTATAAACCGAGGAATCAAATCAGACTGGGATCCGATTGTGTTGGACAAAGTGTAACCAACAAGTGTAGAGAGAGGATCGTGTCCAACCATGGGAGACACCAGGGCATCCACCTACAAGGGAAGCAGAAGATGAAGGGACTGTACATCTTTTGTTTTATTTATCTAGGTTCCTCATCCTCTCACAAACCAGCCACAGACAGCAGCAGTATTCACAAGTGGATGTCTCTCTTTAACAATTTATAAAGTGTCTCACCTGCTGGGTCTCAATGGTTCCCTGAACAATCTCAACATGGACATTGTCTCCAGGAGCTCCAGCAGTGGCTCCTCTTGTCGTGTCTCCTCCTGCAGCGTCCGTCTGGAACCTCAGATCACGAGGTGGACTGTTTCCGGTACTTATCCCTTGGAAGAGCCTGTCACATGCTTCCTGCAAGGCCCTCACCACCTCTGCTCTGTTATCGATCAGGATGACTGTGCTCAGACTTCGTCCTCCCTGAGTGCAAAACTCTTTCACAGCCGTCACGATAGCCTCAGAGCACACGTTCACAGGAACACCAAACAGACCCGAGCTGATACAGGGCAGGGCTACAGACCTGAGCTCCATCCTCTCTGCCATATTCAGAGTGAACTGGACAGTGTTTTCCAGCAAGGACCTTTCTCTGCCACCTGCAAAGTGTAGGTTCCACCCTGTAGTCGCCTCCACGTCTCCTGAAGGAACTTTCCAAGCCTGCTTCACTAAGATGTCTCGCTCTCTTTGTCCCTCAGGACCACCTGTTTTACCCATCGCAGCAGCAACATCACAAGAGTTCTCCAGATCTTCACGGGCAGCATCAACCAGGGCATCAGTGTCCTGTTTGCTGAGGTCCCCCTGACACACCAGCACCTGGAGGCCGTCACAAAGGCTAGAGCTGGCAACTGTTTGGTTTCCTTCACTCAAATTCAAAGATGCCATCAGGTCAGTGGTGTCCTGAACAAGGGAGTCGAGAAATGTACCCAACAGGTTCCTGACCTGAGTCACTTTGCTGTTTGGACCTTCCAGCACCAACATGCACCCAGAGGAAAGCGTTAGAAGATGGAAGGTAACCTCTGAAAGGTCAAAACCATGCAGCTGCAGAAAGACCTGTAACTCGTGTGCTAACTCTGGGAAAGGGAGATTTATTGCGTTTTGCAAAAAACACTGTTTGACAGTTTCATTCAGCTCTTCAAACTCTCGGGTGTGGCCCAGTAAGTACACTGTGCTGTCAGAGCCAAACAGGAACTGAGCCCTTAGCTGCCCTTGGTTCATCTCAGCGGTTTTGGACTTGAGCTTTTCCCGAAGTTCAGATGGAACAGCAGAGCTATTAGGAAGGTCAATCTTGATTTCCTTGAACTTTTCTTGCATTTTATTTGCTGGGTCGTCCAGTTTATCAGGTGAGAGGGAGAGGAAACGAAGCTCTATGTCTCCTAACTCTATTTCCACCTCGTCACCGACCCCTAGAAAGTCCCGCAGCGCCCCTGGATCTCCATAAGCCTTCCTTACGAAGGCCAAAAGATGTGGGCTCATGTTAGAAACTCTCCTTTCTAACACCAGGTTCTCTTTATCAGAGATCCAATCTACAGCCTTAACAACATCCTTCAAAGAACCTTCTAAAGCTACCTGACCTGCATCTCTCCGTGTGACCTTAAGTCCTGGAAAGCGTTGTCCCAAACTCTCCTCAATCTCTCTCCAGAGGAGGCGGAGTTTGGCCTGACCCAGTCGACAGATGCGGGTTTTGAACCGCTGAGCAGTGCAGTCCCGAGAGGCAGGTTTCCTCTCTGGTTCTTTCCCTGCCTGTGGATGACGAAGGCGGTAGGTATCAGGTCGTAGTTCACATTCTTCACCACTTGGTGGCGGAATGGAGGCAGGAATAGACTGTAGACTCTGTTAAAAGGAAATATACATTAAAACCATGATAATAATTTATTGGTCTGTTGGAAAAAAAATTACTTGATTTACACAAAAACTAGTTTCACAAAACAACATTACGTGACAAACTGTGTTTCATTGTTTGAATGCAGAACCTTGACCGACTGACACAAACCTTTTGGACCGGAGATGTTGAATCGGGACCCGGACTGGAGGCTGCGATGGGAGCAGCGGCGTCAGACTCCAGGCTTCCTCGAACAACGAGCACCAGAGTCACATCTGCAAACGTCACCACGTGCTCAGGTCTCTGCAGGACACGTTGCTGATCTGAGAAGGGAAAGACAATTAGAACAAACAAAGAACTCAAGAGTGCAAAGACAAATCCAGAAATCCAAACACATGGGGAACTAAGTGAACGCCTTCAAAATAAGGTACAAAACAGTCCAGATCTCGTGAGTGGTTTCATGGGGGCACCGTTGATATGCACTGTGTTAATCCAGTTTTATATTGTTCTATTCATTCTTTATTTATTTTTCTTCTATTTAACATCTAAACTGTTTTGAATTGCATTTATCATGTTGTCTTGTAAAAACACTTTGTAACTGTGCTTCGTTAATAAAAGGTATTACTTGTCTGTTATAGACCAGCAGGGGATTCACATTCTGCTTCACCATTTGTCTTTCCACATTTTCCTTTTTATGAAGTATTTATAATAATTTCTTTATTTTCAAAACACACCCACACAAGTAAAACACTGAAAACAGATATCAGCATGACAACCATTACAATACTAATGACTCCAGTACCTCAGTCTGCTGTATTTGCCTCAACACTCGTATCTCGACATGACTCATTGTGACATACTTTGTGGGTTTTCATGCAATATATTATTACTGATTTCCACCGAGTGCGGTGAATCCAAACCGCAGTGACGTCTGGGTCCTCTGTACTTTGTTTTTTTTTTTAACTCTCGTGCGTAAAAGTCAACAAAGTGCGCCCAGTCCACGTCACAGACGAAAGTGAAAGTGTTTTGGTTGTTTCAAGTAAACACAACTCCCAGAAACCAGGGCAGAGTTAATGTCAAATCATTTGTGTTATGAACACTTCCACAGTCCAGATCCTCTTTGGCTCTTAAGGCTTTGATACAACTTAAACTGAGCGAAATTCAAATGGTTTGGTTTTTTACGCACGTTTTTTACAAGAGGCTCCACACATAAAACAACAGCACACATGAGTTATTCAGTAATGTGCGCGTGTTGAGACAAACCTCTTTGACTCCTGAAAGCGACCCTGAAGACTTGATCCCGCACACTGGTCAGCGGTCCGCAATCACCTCCGCCTGATCTGCGGCTCAGAGCGAAGTGTCTTTCTATCGCCCCCCTCTGGCCCCGGAGCAGCGGACCGTGGCACTCAAAGAAAACTGGGTACTGGTACGCGTCCTCCATCGTCCTCCTGCGGGAAGAAGCACACCTGCATACGTAGCTTCTACTGTCTTACCAGCAGTAGAAGTACTGCGGAAATGATCCACTAGGAGAAGGGAGGCGCAAATATGGGTTGCCATGGAGACTACCTTTGGACAGAAGGATATGTTAACCCTGTCGGAGATCATGTCGATTTATTCTGACCCGTCTCAAAGAAATATATCTTACATATAATAAGCTTTATTTGTGTAGCACTTTTCCTTACAAAGGGACTTCACAAGAGGATACAACTATACAATAAAAATAAAAACAAATCAAAACTCAACCAGAAAAGAAAGATTTTTCTCTTTTAAAATATTATTTTAAAAAGAGATTTTCAAGCAATAACAGATGAAGCATTTCTGATCTCAGCTGGTTCAGTCATTCTATTGAATTTTCTTTCGACAAATTGTAAAGTTGATGGAATTCCTTTGAGTGTGTGCAACTTTGTAAGAAACTTATCTGGGTGGAGCAGTTTCTCTCATCAGTCCCTGATGGATTCATCATCTCAAAACAAGACCAACCTGATGCTTATTGTTTCACATTCAAACTGGTTATTCTAAAACTGTTATCAATACCACAGCGGTAACCCCGCTCTCTTTCACTTTGATCCAAATATGTTCTGTGCGTCAAGGAAACTTCCCCGGAGCCAGAACCACTCCTGAAATACTTGTCTGAACCACGACGACACTAAATATTTATTTGTTTAACTAAATTCTTTAATCAAATTACAACCTTTCACACGGTTCAATACTGATACATTTTACTGTCACGAACAAAAGATAATAAGAAGGATATTCAGCTCGGTGGTGTTTGGCACAAGAGGCTTCAGAAAGCAAACGATGCCTGTGTGCATTTCTGTCAATGAAAATATTTGTCACTGTTCTTTTGTTCTTCTGTGTTCTCCAGTGTTTCTGACTTCATCCTCCCGTGTCACACCATCATGTAAAATACAGAACTCAGATCTGTCACCTTCTACTTGTGTTGCACACTGAGCAAGAGTCACATTACAAGTTAAATATCATCATTGCAGATATCTGGAAACATGCACTGTGCACACGTACATTCACACATATTGTAAGTGAGCTTTTGAGTTATTGGGATTTCCTCGTCTCGGCAGAATTAGGCAGCAAATGGTTTGAGTCCACATCAGTTATCAGTGTGTGTGTGTGTGTGTTCTTCACTTCCTCCTCTCAGGCGCTCACAAACACTAGTCTGGCGGTGTAGGCCAGGTCAGCGAGGTAAAGCAGGAAGTTGAGGCCCGTGAGCACAGCCACCGCGATCAGCTTGGACGACGCGCTGCTCTGGCCCTGATACCGTTTGTCAAACTGGAAGATGGGCCAGATGATGGTGGCGGTCAAGTACATGATGACCGCCAAGAGCCCGTACGCTGACAGGAACTTGGAGAATGGGATGGGGAGACAGCCGGTGCACTCGCCCACACACAGCACCACCACAGCCATGGAGAGGATGAAGCAGATGCAGTACACGGCCATGCACCACTTGAGCGCCGGGTGCTGGTCATACGACACAGGGTCGCTGACGAGAATGAAGATAATACAGGCCACAAAGGTCTGGAGCACCTTCAGCAAGCCCGGAGCCGTAGCCATGTAACCCGCCGTCTCTCCCGGCCTCGCTTTAGTTAAGCTCACCTCCCCCATGTAGGCCACCGCTGCCAGGCAGGAGAAGACAGTGGAGACGATGCGATGGTCACGGGCCTCGCTGGGCCCCTGCTGGTCCTTGAGGAAAAAGAGTGGGAAGATGACAGAGGCTGAGAGGCAAAGGAGGGCGGCGTAGCAGGCTATGGTGATGGGGAAGTTGGACCAGGACACTGGGATTCTCGGCTGGAGGCCAAACTGCTGCACCAGCAGCACCAGCAGGGTGCACGCGAAGCTGAACGCCCAGCAGAAGATGCACCAGTCAGCCATGCCTCCGTGTGGCAGCCGGGCTGCGTGCGCTGCGGCACTGAAAGCCACGCAGGTGAATAGCAGGGCGGCCACGCGCACCCACAGCAGCTGGGAAGTGGGAAAGACGATTAGTGGCATGTTGGGATATGTTCGGCAATGAGGAGTTCAAAGAGGCTTCTGTCGTCCAGCGGGGGTCAAAGATGGGGCTTTAAAACTGAACGTGGGATCCTGTGTTGGCTGCTCGTCACATAACCTGCGGACGTTTGTCACATATTCTGCAAAAAAAGACAAAAAACAGAGAGTAAGCAGGAGAAACAGATGCAGGGTTTGGAAATGAGTATTTAGCATTTCAGTATTTATTTAGTATTTTCTCTACTTGGAATGGGAGGGCGAGAAGAGGATTAATCAAGAGGTTGCAATTTGCAAGCTCACCACTAGATATCACTAAATCCTGCAGAATGAGTCCCATCTCTTCACCTGCACAAAATGCAGTCATATATCCCCAACATGAAAAATCCTGATTTTACTTTTCCAATTTTCAGACAAGGTTAGGTATGAAAAAGCCGACCTGTCAAAGACATTGGTGTCCGATAGTTTACTAAATAACATCAACAGGTTAGTTTAGGCCTCAAAGGTGTGAAACTGAAACATCTGGCAGCTGCAGATTTGAATATTTTTATTTTTATTTCAACCCCTGACATGTTGAGACTCACACTAAAGTTGTGTGATGAATCTTGGACGTTCAAGCTGCGACCTGTGCAGTGCGGGTGTTTAGGACGTTCTGTACAAACACACAACTCATTTTATTAGCCACTAACCACGATGCCACACTTCCTGTTTTGTGTAACGAGGCTAACGCAGGAAGCAGCTCCGAGGAGCTAATGGGTCAGCAGGAACCAACGCTCACTACATGAAGCCAAATCAGCACTTCATCACAAAGTGGGACTCAGGCCATTCCCAGCTGAGATCTTAACCCCCCCCCACAGTTGAACACCAGCTTTAATCCTTTATCTTTATGTTTCTGCTGAAATCTGTTGGTTTAAACATGTTGATCATGTGTTTCCAATGCAGGATGTTAATGTCTGAGCTGAATGAGAAACTCAACCCTGCTGTGGCATGTAAAGAAAGATGTAGTGGATGTGATAAATCAGTGGCGGATCTAGGAATTTTCAAATCAGGGGCCATAAAGGGGCCACAATTTTCACAGAGGGGGCCAATTGTCCAACATCCAGACACAACCCCTAATTCAGAAAGGTGCACATTTAGGTGATTCCTCGTTTACTGTTAGCTCTGTAGCTTTGAGCAAAGCCACACATCATTGAATATATTGTAAAAAAAAGTATTTTTGTTCAAGCACATTGTGTAAAAAAGTAAATATTCTTAACAAGTTGTCGTATTTATTGTTATCTGAACATGAACTCCAGAGAATGTCCACACAACAGGGCTCTCTGCGGAACGTGTTCAAACCAAGACAGACATGTCTGTCGTGTTCTGTGGAGGCAGGATGTCACGTATTCATTCTGCTGCAGAGGTCACTAGTTTCCGTTCGCAGCACATCTGGAGTCGGCTCCTATCAGCAAAACCTCTCGTGAGTCTCTCTTGAGGAGCCTCTCACTCGGACACTTGCGTTCTCACACACAGCCACAATGTCAGGAGATTATCTGGAGTTCCGTGCATGTCTGGGCGCAGCTTTGGTGACTAGTTTATTAAAAGAAAAATACTGCTACCAGGACAGGGGCCAATTAGATATCAGTGGGGCCGGTGCCCCCCCTGGATCCGCCCCTGCTGCTGACAGGAAACCACTCTTTGGTTTGCTTTTCCCCCCCTTTAACAGTTTGTTAGTAGTCATAACACGAATACCTCACCGCTGGCTTTTAATATATATATGAACCAACCTGAGAACTACTGTAGAAAGCTCCGTTTACACTCAGTACTTAAACTTCTTGAACTCCTTCCTCGTTCTCTTCCTCTTGAATCAAGTCTGCACCCAGCAGCACCATGACACCAGATGAGACCGTTACGGTGACGTCGAGTGGAACGAACCCAGTAAACCTGAGGCAATACGTGACGGAGGGTTTGTTTCCGCTCCACATAGCGGGCATACCGCGCCCCAGCCATTGTAATCACAAACTCCAGAAATAGACCCGGAGCTGCGTCCCTCGGCACCAGCTCCCTGAGACAGACACGTCAGCGTGCAGGTGGATCTTACCGTTGTGAGCGTGGTGGGGTTGTATTTCCTTTAGTGGGGTTTTTAAAACAAGCTTAAAGTTGGTGAATGTCTGTGCGCACTCGGCGGCGCCTCATCATCATCCTCCTCCTCCTCCTCCTCCTCCTCCTCCTCCGCCGCCTCCTCCCAGCAGCAGCCGGGTCCCCCGCCCCGCACTGCACCTTATTTGGTAAAGAGCAGGAACCTTCTCCGATGGGCCTCCACGCAGTCCACGCAGCCCCGTGGCTTCCATGTTGCATCGGAGACAAACCTGCGGGGGGGTCCCACCGGTCTCCGAGCGGGGTTCCCTCTCCTCCACATGTTGTGTGCTGCAGTTACAGATGTTCACAGACAGGTTCCGATGCGGGCTGCGGATTTATTAAAGTAAAAACTTACCTAAACTATTATTTACCAATAAAGCCGTGTTGAATATTGCACATATTTCCATGTTGTACAAATTGGTGTAGATTCTTATTGTATATGTTTGTAACCCAGTACTTGTTTCTTAATTTGCTTGCTCTCTCTCTCTCTCATATATATATATATATATATATATATATATATATATATATATATATATATATTTTCGACTCAATATGCTTGTCATGCTGAACACAGCTAATTATTTGTATGTTGACAACCTGGTAACAAGTCATGACTGTTTCAATAACCATTTCAAAAATAGTAATAAAAACGTAACAAAGGTGATATGAACAAAAATATATTCTCAAATGATCTACTTATTACCATCTACTGTCATATTCACTTGATAATAATTCATCATTGTTATTATTAGCTAATGAAATGTGTTTCCCCGGAGCCGGGTCCTGCAGTAGCGCGCTGCAGCCGGGCCAGGCCGCTGCTGTGCGCCGTGTGAGCTGCTCGAGGACCCGTTCGAGGACCCGGTGGAGGATCAGACAGAATAACAACACAGCAGAGGAACCATTAAACGGTCCGGAGGAGAAACCGGCTGCGATTGTCCCTGGAGTTTAGTGTCGGACCCCCGGGAGGGAGAAGCGAAACCACCTCGTACCTGTGAGACTTGTTCTGGAGCGCAGACCCCCGGGCGGAGCTCTGCTGGAGCCGTACTCCCTGGTAGCTAGCCGGCTAACATGCAGCGTTAGTGCCTCAATTTGCACAAAACACTGGGATTGATCGCGCCGGAGTGGTGCGTGGACATCCACTCCCCCCCCGTCACCCCTCTACCCGCATGCAGGTGAGGTCACGCCGGCCGCTTCGTCCCGCAGAACCAGCCGGTTAGCTCGCTAGCTCGAAGGAAGGAGCGACCCGTCGGCGCAGCGGCGAGCCGGCGACCCCGCGCGTTCGCTCGGCGTGAGCACCAGCGCCATGCCGCGGCTTGAAAGCGGCCTGTCCGCGGAGCTAACCCCGGCGAGCTAACGCTAGCTGGGCACGACAGGCCGCCTCAGATGGTCGCTACCACCACACAGTCGGCTAATTCGACAAGTCCCAGCCCCGCACCGGGGAAGCACCTGGAGCTTCGCCTCATGTCCCTGCTCTGATTAACGTGAGAGGCAAGAAACGCCGGTAAAGGGTTCACGTAGCCCGCTGGCCATTAGCGCCTGGGCTGCTGGTTGTTTACAGTGTGCTAGCTTGTTTATCTCTGCCGGGGACAGTTAGCATGCGAGCGGGGAAAGAGGTTTAATTCCTCGGGCTGAGGTTCGTGTTTTATAATAATTAACCACTTCAATACGAACAACATCAGCCCCGTGCTCGGGTCGGACGGGACCGGAGCCAACACCGGACCGAGGTGCTGCTGCTGCGGCGTGAAGGAGAGTATTTAGTTTGGCCCAATCCACACATGTGTCAACAAACCGTCTGAGGTCTGTGGTTTCATTTCACTGAACATCTCCCGGTGCTCCGAGCTCCAGTGGAGCAGCCTCACCCCGGAAGGCTGGGCTGTTGTTCTCCCGGAGCACAACGAGACATATCAGCCATTCATTCATGATTGATGATCTCTGAGGAGACTGTCCTTTACCCGTGTCCCAGCCCTGCGCCAAGCCACTATCAGTCTGTGCTGTTTACCTCTGAACCACTCATGTAACCTGGCACAGAAAGGCCACGGGACCTTTGTTTGACTTTGTGGATGTGAGTCTTTCTCGTTACACTCCCCACTGACACCTCACTGGAGCCACTGGAGGTTGGATGGGAACATGAGGAGCACGCCGTCTGATCAGGACCGGCTTCCGAGCAGCTCGAAGATCTGATCGGAGCACCACAGAGAGCCCGATTGTGTGGACTGAGAACTGCAGGAGAGAACGAGATGGGGATGAGAGAGGCCCAGTGACAGCGCTGACCCCCCCCCCACCAGGAAGCAGAGGAGTGTCACAAGGCGGCAGACATGAGTCTCCGCCAACCCACCTCCACGCTGGACAGGTATGAGCCCACACCACCCACAGGAGCAGTCTCTGTGGCACATGTCAGCGCCTTGTTTCCAAAACTGTGGGCCTCCCAGATAAGCCAATTGACGCGTATTTATCTTGCCTCCCAGTCTGGCCAATGACAAACGAGTCTGACAGGCTGGGAGGTGATAAAGCTGAACTCTGGGACAAGGAGAACGAGGGCAGAATGCTGCATGCATGACAAAAGTAGCAGGCGGAGATTTCTAACACAACCCACTTTAAGTCATAGGTTTCACAACGAGAGTAGAGTGCATCCCTCCGCCGTGGTCCAACAGCCCCCTGAGGAAAACACATTTAAACTCACTAGATGGATCAGCACCAAATTGCTCATAAATATCAATCCCTAAATATGACTGATCATTTTCATCAAGATCCATTAATTATTCTGAGGGGATCCAGGAAAATGTTAAAAACGCCCCCTCTCTCACAATGTGAGAAACACCTTGGATCCACCCCCCTGATCCGGATCCGCACCAGAATTAAAATGATTCTTCCTCGGGTCGGGCTCCACCCCTCCACACAATTTCATGTAAATCTGTTGAGTAGTTTGTGCCGATTCCTGCTAAAAAAACAAACGAGCGGGGGAGAACACAAGCTCCCTGGCGGAGGTAGTGATATTTTAATTATTTACAGTGAGTCTCGGCTTCAGTCTGTGGCGTCAGGGTCACTGTGTGAGTCTTCACCTGCCGTGTCTGTGCTGAAACACTTGATGTGCTGTAGTTCATCCTGTGTGTCTCATCACCACACTGTGTTTCTGTGCCTGTCTTGTCTGATGCCTCTTTGTCTCGATCACGTCTTTCCTGTTTCTCCTGCTGTCAACCCTTTCTCTTCTGTGTGTGTGTTCTTGTTGCACGTGCCCACTGCTTCCCACTACTGTGTCTGTGTGTGTCATGTGACAGCAGGGCACCCAATAGGAAAAACACCCACCTGCTCAGGTAGGACAGCTGTCCCATAACCGCTCATGTCCGGGGTATTTCTTTTGGGGGGGGGGTTTAAATGACACCGACAGATTGTGCAGCTGTGGCAGGAAAAAAAATGTGGGTTCTCTTGTTATTTCAGGGAACTTTGACTGGAGGTTCAGGACGAAGCATCAAGCATTTGCATGAGAAAAGAAAAGTACACGTGCGAAATACATTTTTTTGTGTTTAAAATAATGAAATGATCATATCCATCCATACAACACATATCACCATAAACCATAGAAGGTATATACAGACGGACGATGCATCTCCAATTCCTCCCACTATCCAGAAAATACAGACATGCATGCTCTTAACACCAGGCATCCTCTGCACATTCTCCGGAGGGCTATATGTGAATGCAAGAGTCAGAGCCTCCTCTAGGAAAAACTCAGGGTAATGTTGAAGGAGCTGATTGGAGAACACAGCACAAGATCCTCCGGGGAACGTCTGGACCCTTCTCTCCAGACATCCTCCGGAGGTCATGTGTGAAAACGGCTTCAGAGCTAGGGGTGCCTCCATGTGGAAATAAACTCGTCACGACAGCGGTGTTACTGACACAGCGGTCGTTTAACATCAAAATCACTTCAGTGTTTACACTGTGTTCATCCACCCGTCATTCACCCTGAAGCAAATATATTTGTGGAAGTCGTGGCTCTCAGTGTTTACGATCTGTGTGAGGAGAAAGGGCGTGGGGATCATGTGAACTTGTCTCCTGTTGGTCAGTTTTTGCATCAAGGTTTGGGCGTCAATCTGAATATCTTCTCTCTCGTTCCCCCCCCCCCCTCCCCCTATCTGTTTTTCCTTCCTTGCCATCACGCTTCGCTTTCAGCCCCTTTGCTGCTTGGTGAGTTTTCCTGTCGACTCTTGTTGCTTCTTGATGTCTGTGTACACTTATCCTCTCGCTCTTTCTAACCCCTCGAGTCTTCTCCTCCTCAGCTCCTCTTTTCCCTCTATCACTGCTTTCTATGCATCTTCCCTTCTTCCTCCCTGACCTGTTCCTTCACTTTTTATCCATCTCTCCTTCACTGTTCTGATTCAGTCCCTTCTGATGTTTGGTATTATTTCATTCTTAGCGTTTCTCTCATCCCTCAAACGCAGGCTCAGCAGTCTGACCATCGGGGACTCGGAGCGCAAATCCTCTGCCACTCAGCAGAGGGAGCCACCACCTGACATCCCGCTGGAGACCACAGGTAATTTACATGGTTTCAGGACCGATACAGACTCATGCTACATTTATTTTCCTCCCAAACACCCCTCACATTGTCCTGTCTTCCTCTCCCAGGTCCTGGTCTTGTCCAGAGATGTGTGGTCGTGCAGAAGGACCAGCTCGGTTTCGGCTTTACAGTGTGTGGAGAGAGAGTCAAGCTCGTGCAGAATGTCCGACCAGGTGAGCCTGTTCTGTAATTAACAACAATTTAATCTGGGTTAAACTATTATATTTTAAAGACGTGGTATCGGATCGGTATCATAGATTCGCGTACTTGCTGATGCCCCACCCACCAAGGAGGCATTTCCAATGCTGGTGTCGGAACATCTCATGCAAACGTCATAATCTAAATATGACTTATTCAGAATATGGCCAATAGATGGAATATTTCTGTCCATGTGAACTTAGTCACGGTCAAACACTGACACCGACAGACTATCACAACTAAACCACTGCTGTTATTAATCCTCCCAGGGGGCGCAGCGGTCAAGGCCGGAGTCCAAGAAGGGGATCGTATCATAAAGGTTTTTATGACACTGAGAGAGTTGTCGGCTTCTTCCTGTTCTCGTTGTTACTGATTTTGTTTTAATTTTGTCATCGTCCTCCCTCTCGCAGGTGAACGGCTCGTTGGTGTCGTCCATGTCCCATCAGGAGGTGGTGAAGCTCATCAAATGTGAGTTTTTAAAGAAGTGTGATTGGTCCGTTTGACTGACATTGAAAAGCCAATGTTTTGTTTAATTAGCTTTGTATGTTTCTTCTATTTAAAATCTGAGTCTGTGTCTTTTTATGGACCTGTAGCTGGGCCGTATGTAGCTCTGACACTACAAGGACCTCCGCCATCAGCTGCCTCCTTGCCCTTGGAGCCCCTCCACACTGACCTCACCCCCAATCACAGAACGTCTCTAGGCGGGGAGGCTCCCCCCCCTCCACCTCCGCCCCTGCCCTCTGGACTGAGCAGCAACCCTTCCCAAAGAATCACTGGACCCAAACCACTACAGGTGAGAGACGTTTTGTTAAGCATTCATATTACCCAGTGGAACACGTGCATGTGAAAGTGCTGAGCAAAGCAAATGTTAAGCTTAAGGACTTAGGTACTTAGAGAAATTGCACATCATCATCTGTTGCTTTTGTGTGTTTAGGACCCAGAAGTACAAAAACACGCCACTCAGATACTCAGGAAAATGCTGGAGCAGGAAGAAGCTGAACTGCAGGTGAAACCCTCGCACATAAACAAATGAGCCAGTCCAGGGAACACAACTCACTGCAGATTGCTCGCTGATCCCTCTGAAGATGCTGTTGATAACCAGACTTGACCAATTCACAGGACTTGATGGAGGAGCACTCGAGGAGCCCGTCTGCGGCACTGGAGGAGCGGATTGAGAGTGCCAAGAGGAGAGCTCACCAAGTCAGGGTCAAGATCCAGCAAGATGTGGTGAGGACGTCATTCACAGGGTCTCAGGGTTTACCTGCATGGAGCATGGCAAATGGAATGGAATTAACAAAACGCACTTATTCAAATCCACTAAGCTCATGTGACCAGAAACTGATCTGTGTTCCTGTGAGCGTTACGCATCTTTTCACCTGTAGCCCTGCCATAACTGCAACTGCTTACAATTTACACATCTGTTCAACCTCCCACAACAAGTCCCAAAAGTGTCTTTCATCCAGCTGCATTGAATTCAGGGTTTCTTTTGCCGGTGCTGAAAATGAACTGCTGCTTTTTTTTCTGCTTCTCCAGGAGGGAACACGATCGGAATCTATCGCGAGTTATGTCATAGCAGGAGAAGGTTTGTATCTCCCTCAGTTTTCTACTACAAAGACAAAGACACATACCCTGGTTTGGTTTGTCCAACAGGATGAATCACCATGTGTGACTGCAGAGGACGCTGTTGTTCAGTAAAAGTGTTGATTCACAGGCCTTGTGCGCACAGTCGCAGTGTAATTGGTTTTACAAGTGTTTTAAAACTGCTCTGTGCTTCTGCAGGTCGACAATCAGTGGACGTGAGCGAAGGAGACGTGGAGGTAGGTTGGAAATCTTGTCTCATTTCAAACTGGTGAGATTGCTTGTGTGTGTATATATGATGGTCCCACTCATCCCGTCCCCCTCGTCCTCCTCCTTCTCCTGCCGCTCCTCCCCAGGCCTTTGAGAGTCCCCACTCCTCCCCCTCATCCTCCTTCAGGACCCCCCTCCACCGACGACAGAGCTCCGACACTCACACCCTCTCTGATTCGGTGAGACGGACACACGCACTTGCATTCACTTAAACTCGAGCGTTATTGAGTGACCTGTTTCCCCTTCAGGATAACGTTGAGGTTGTCGGCCAATGTCAGGTCTCCAGCGATTATTCTTCCTGCAGCTAACTCGCCGAGGCTGATGTGTCTTATTTGCTCCGAGTCTTTTTGTCTGTGGTTGTCAAAAAGGGACATTTTTTAATTTTGTCAACATGTTGATGAGATCTCAAGTGTATTTTTAGTTCATGCCAGGAAATGTCTTGCGTCATCAGCTGCATATTAGTGTTTTATGGTTCACGATGGAAATTATTTGCACATTTAAAGTGGTATCTCCGGTCCCTCCCAGTCATTTGTTCCTAATATTCCTATAATTCACGTCATCTAATTCTTTTGCATTGAGTGTGTGCAGAACATGAGTGTGAAAATAGCAGATGTGGCCCTGCTGTCAGTGTGTAACTGTGTGTGTGTGTGTGTGTGTGTGTGTGTGTGTGTGTGTGTGTGTGTGTGTGTGTGTGTGTGTGTGTGTGTGTTGTGTGTGTGTGTGTGTGTTTTAAAGGGTGGAAAGGCCCAGATCATCGGCCCTGAGGAAGAGGATGAAGAAGATGATGGCTATGCATTTAATGAGGTGATAAGAACATTTGCTGCACATCCATCAGACTCTAATCAAACCACCAGCTCTTTTCCACAATTTGTAATTATTTAAATTGTTCCATTTGTCCTTCTCTCAGATGGACGGTCCATTCCAGGACATTGAGTTGTTGAAATCTCGACCAGCTCACATGACAGTGTTCATGAGATACGTCTTCACCCAGCTGCTGGACCCCAACCCACTGGTCAGTCCAGGTTCTACTTCTTCTTTCAAACAAAGGGCTGTTTTTGTGTCGGCCCTATGTTTCCCAGTTATTCAGTTTTTCTTTTATGTCATCTTTTGTCATTTTGTTAATAAAAGAACTTATATCTCTGTCCATCCGTCTGTGACGTGCATATCTCGAGAACCGCTCATCGTATCGGCATCACACTGGACATGTGCATCGTTAAGGGCCCAAGGAAGCTTGGTGTCGAATTTGGTGCGAGTTGGACATTCAATACATTCAATAATACAATTTGAATAAACCAGTGACCCCTGTAGTAGCGGTGACTGGGACTCATTAATGCGAGTGACATTGTAAATCAAGTCACTTTTACAGTTTCAGAAAGAAAAGTGCATCCAGCATCATGAGGCCAAAAACCAGCTCCTCAAAGATCTGACCTGCACATCTGTATTGATGCTTCACTAACCATTGTGTTGTGTTCATCCTGGTTCTGTGTCTAACAGCTGTTTTACCTGTCGGTGGAGGCCTACCTGGGCTCCAGTCCTAAAGATGCCCGCGCACTTGCACCTCAGATCTGCTCCCATTTCCTGGACCCGGACGCTGTACGTACACAAAAAGAAAAAATGATTTTATTTAAATTTTTTTTTTATCTATCTCTTATATTCCAGACTTGACTACTAATTTGTTTCAATGCACATTGACCCTTTAAAAGTTTGGCATTAGAGAACATAAAGAATAAACGTTCTCCTAAGCCTTGGGTAAAAAGTGATATGATGTAACACAGATACAGCAAGTTACCAAAGTTACTATACATCATGTAGTAACAGATCATCAGTATCTGAAATAACATTAATTTTCTTCTCTATTTCTTGCAGCCGCTGAAAATCAAAGTACGGGAGGAGTTTCTCACAGATATCGGTAAGATTTTATAATTTTTTTGCATGTGAGGACTTTTAAGTTTTAGAATAGATTTTTATTCTATGATGTTCTCTGTCCGTCGTCCCATCAGAGAGTCGGCTACATGCTCAGGAGGACATCAGAGGACCTCTGTCCGAGCTGCAGCAGCTGGTGCTGCCTGACATTCAGGACCAGATACAGGACTACAGGTACGTGTCATTTACACTGGCAGTGTTTCACAGAAAGTACTGTCGACCATCAGAAGTCAAGGTTTATCTCCCATATTCAGGAGCTCATTTTAACGTGTTCATCTTGTTTTTTGCGTCTCGCAGGAACAAGCAGATGATGGGTCTTGGCTCGCTGTTTGGAGAAGGAGACCTGCAGCACCTGGACGGAGACCCCGCCAAAGAGAGACAGGTGGTGGACAGACAGGTCACCGCCCTCTGGGAGATACTGTGAGTCTGTGACTCAGATGTTGCTGCTGCATCATGTTTGTCCTGTTGCCAACAACTGTACAATTACAAGAAATGCAATTCATGCTGAGGGCAAGGGTTCATTTCCTGGTTAAGTAGTTTCCCGTTGTCTGAATGATGTCAGAAGAGAGCAGATCGGTTTTCCTTTAGAAGTTATTACTTCCACCAAGGAGGTTATGTTTTCATTGCCGTTTGACTCTAAGTACGATTACGCAGAAACTACTGGACCCATTTTCCTGGAACTGGGTGGAAGGCTGGGGTATGGGCCCAGGAAGAACTCTTCAACATTTGGGTTGGGTTTTTGATCCAGTCATTATTTCGGGGGAAATTGGTGAAAAGGTCAAAAAGAAACACGGGTTTACTTCAGCATGAGCTCAAATCAGGCAGAGAATATTAACACATACACACCAGGACTGTTAAACCAGCTTTGCCTAGCAACAGGCCGAGTTGTTAGGGGCCCATAAAACCGTTATTACAAAGTGACAGACAGAGCTCAGCCAAGCTCTGATAACAAAGGTCATAACCGAAGCTGCAAACCCCAGAAACCACCTGACATTTACTCCTTAAACTTTATACACTCACACACACTGATTCCCGTCACATGACTGTGGCTCTACCTGCTCGGTCTTACCCCGACTGGAGTCACCTTCTCTTTGGAATCCTGTTATCTGTGGAGGGATTTAATAGCGTTTTTCGTGTCTTTTGTTTTTTCTGTCCCCGCTCCAGATCGAAGCACGAAGAAGACAGAAGGTAAGAAGTCACATCTGACTTAGTTTAAACATTTTTTACAGCAGCACTTATCTCAGGGATATTTCAACCTATTTCTCACATGTTTCTTTGTTTGTTTTCCATCTTTCCCTCTTCTCCATCCTACCACCATGTTTGTTCTGTCTCCACCTCCCACAGTTCTCCTCTGGCATCAGCGGTCCTCCTCTACCTGCGTCACTCTGGTATCAAGCTAAGAGACTCCAAGGTGTTCCCGGGTCTGAGTACAGAGAAGGAGAAGTGGCTCGCCTTCTTGAAGACGAAAAAGGTAAGAGCGGCAGCTGCACTGTCCCAAAAACCAGAAAGCTAATTCCTGAAAAGCTGTTTTCAGACATGCACTGAGGTCTGCACCTTTCCCTGAAGCTTTCCGGAGGGGCTGTGTGTGAGAACTTCAGTTGCTTTGGATATTTTCCAGACAGAACTTTTCCTGTCAGTCCCCCGAGTAGCATTGGGGAGACCACGAGTTAATACAGTAGGAAAATATCGTGAAAAGTCACAGCGAGGGAGTGGACCTGTTAATGATTCTGAAATGAGGATGCCAAATTGGAAACCGTACAAATATCTCAGGATCAAAAAGAGTGGTGGTCGTGTTAAAGCTAAAACATATAAAAAGCAATGCCTAGCTGTCAATAGGATTAAGATGATTATGTGACCTGACTATTTCTCTCCACAGCTGAGTGGAACCAAGAAGGAAAAAGAAAAAGATGGAGAGGATAAGAAGAGAAATCCCATCCTGAAGTACATCGGCAAACCCCGCTCCACATCCCAGTCCAGTAAATACACACACACACACACACACACACACACACACACACACACACACACACACACACACACACACACACACACACACACACACACACACACACACACACACACACACACACACACACACACACACACACACATACTTCTGCATAAAACTATGGAAACCAATTAAAAAAACAACTCATGTCACTGACTTTAAGCATCAACTCTTCATATCATCTTTGTTATTAGCTTTTAAAATGCTCGTGTGAGTCTTTCTCTCAGAGGTCAACGCAGATCGGCCCAGTGACACGCCACATTAGAAGCACACACACACACACACACACACACACACACACACACTACTGTTACTCGTTGTATTTGTCTGACAACATTGATTTCTTTTTGTCCTTTGTTTGCCCTTTTATTGTGATTGCTTTTTTGTTTATTGATTTATGGAATTTCCATTGTGTGTTGTGTTTCTGATTTCATTGTTTCTTTTTGGTTTATTTTGGGCTTTGTAGCATTCCATGTCCCGTTGTCACCCAATGAAGGTACATTGCATTATTTTCAGTTTTTTATTTTTCTCTTAAGTTAAATTTTGCTTTTGTTCCACCTGCTTTTATATTCTCTCTGCGGAAAGTGCGTGTGTACTATTATCTGAATGAATCTGTGGTTGCAGTCCGTCCTGGCAGTGTGAGGAACATCATTCAGCAGTTTGAGAATCACACGGAGACGACAGGAGAGGAGGGAGGTGACGCTGCTGACACCCCAAGGCTCTCCTCCAGCAGCCTGGGAGAAGACAGCATGGACAGGTAACTCTGAAGTGCCGCGTTGCCTCTCGGGGTTTTGTCTGATCAGAAGAGGGGGTCTTCGTCTGGATCGAATTAGAATTTGTTGGGCTGCCACAGTCTAGATAATCAATAGGAAGCAGTGATCAACACATGGCACCTGGGTGGTTCAGCGTCCCCTTGAAAGTGCTTGATGTGAACTGTTTCAGTAAAATGCTCTGATTTCTTCAGCAGCCCGACGGTCTCAGTGCGTCTGGCACGCAGCGAGTCGCTGAAGGCTCAGGGAGAAGGCCGTCGGCGGGGTGTTGCCTCTGCAACAGAGTCGGTCCCCCGCTCACGTAGCGATGTGGACATGGAGGACTGTGGAGAGGAGCGGGAGGGGCCGGGCCTCAGGCCGCTGCAGCACAGCGCCTCGTCATCTGCGTCCAGCAGCTCTGCACGGTAAAGACTCACTGAATTATACATGTCAGAAGATAGTGTTGCAAAGAGATGCAGCATGTGTAGCATCTGTGTCACGATCCGTAATGATGCTTAAACATGCGTCCAGCTTAGAAACAGAATTACACCCCAAACAATCATCGCTCTCTCCACTCTCTCTCAAACTCAGGTCTCTAGAGAACCCTACACCCCCATACACCCCTCGGTCTAGACGCAGGTGAGTTTCCATGTTGTCCCACAGTTAATTGACGATCAGGGATTTATTGATAGGGAACAGAGAGAAGGACGGTGGACCTCTTTCCCACATGCACAACTCTTCAAGTTCAAGTCTCCACATATTTGAACCCAAAGAACAGTAGATAGACGATTGTTTTTTATTCTATTGGTCACTCCGTCCTTACATATGTTTGCTATGCTTCCCCTCACCTGCCCCATACTTGTGTTGATTGTGTAGGAGCGTGGACTCACCACTGGCCCTGCTACCGGACGCCGCGGCGTTGGAAGAGGAGGTGTGTGACGGTCAGAACTGGCAGGACACGGTGTCTCCTCAGCTCCTCGCCAGGCTCAGCCCAAAGGAAGTGGACAGACAGGCTGTTATATATGGTATGAGTTCAATTCAGTATTTTCTATGACTCTCCTTGACATAAAGATAAGATAAAAGGATGAATGTAGAATTTACTATTTTGCAGAGCCAATATAGTATGATTTGAATATTGTTACACGACAGTCATTATAAAAAGAACTTCTAAATGTGTGTGCTGATGCATATAACAGTCTTTACCTGCTCACCCTCTGTGTCCTCGTCTCCAGAGCTGTTCACCACAGAGGCGTCCCACCTGCGGACCTTGAGGGTCCTGGACCAGGTCTTTTTCCAGAAGATGAGGTCTGTCCTGAACTCTGATGAGCTGGCCTGCATCTTCCCCAACCTGCCTCAGGTCTACGAGCTCCACGGTCAGTCCAAGTATCTGTGAGGGTGGATCTGTCATATGCATTATAGAAATTAATCTTACTGTTGTGAGAGTGCTGCTGCTTTTGGTTTCCCCTGCTGGTGATTCTCTTTGCACAGTAAGTTATACGTGTATTCAGGGTCGCATGTTGCTAGGTAAATAATAATAAGTGAAGCAATTACCAAGCAAAGGTCATAACTGTTGTGTGTAATCTCGCTGTTCCACTGTGTCAATATGTATCCTGGGCCTTTATTTTGAGACGTGGAGACACACGGTGTCACATTACGATCTAACTGCATGAAGAAATAGTTTTTGATGTTCAGTTTTTCAGCAAATTTACTTGTTATTGAGATTAAGGTTCTTGAATTCAATGTGACTTTAACGTTGCCTCTGTCTCACTTCATTGCAGCAAGTCTGTGCGAGGCGATGAAGAAGCGAAGAGAAGCTCCCATCGTTCAGGACATCGGGGACGTCATGCTGGCCAGGGTGAGATCATCAGTTCCCCCTGCCTCCACTTTCTTCTTCTCTGCCGCGAGGTGACATGAAAGTTAACGGTGGTGCGTGTCTCTAGTTTGAAGGTGCGGCTGGAGACGAGTTCCAGGAGCAGGCGTCGCAGCTGTGCAGTCAGCAGTCTCAGGCTGTGGAGCTCATCAAGAACAAGAAGCGCAAAGACCCTCGCTTCGCTCACATCATCCAGGTACACACACATATAATCCATGCTGACATGCCCCTGTGGGCAGAAAAGGTTGTCCGAGTTCTGCACTCAGTAGATTGGTACGTCCGCCTCGGCCCAACAGTCTATTGAAGATACACAAACTGTTGATTCTCCACTGAATCACTAGATCCAGATTTTAATTTGGATCTTCACCTAATTGCCCACACTCATAGATGTCAGTCCACTAAACATGATTTTTGTTTCTACTCAAAATCCATGGCACAAATGGCAAAGAGACTTTCTCCAGTTGTATGTTTGTTCCTAGTTTTTAACGTGCTCCACGTTTACTCAGGAGTGTGAGGCGAGTCCACACTGTCGGAGGCTGCAGCTCAAAGACCTGCTGGTTTCAGAGATGCAGAGAATCACCAAGTACCCTCTGCTGCTGGACAACATCATGAAACACACCGAGGGTGAGGATCGCTTGTGTTTTACGTCGGGTGTGAGTGTTCGTTGAATTCCTGCGACGCAGTTTTTAAGACATGCTCCCGCCTCTCCTTCAGCCGGTTCTTCAGACCTCCCCTCACTACAGCGTGCCCAGGCTTGTTGCCGAGGAATACTGCAGGTCGTCAATGAGGTCGTCGGGGAAACCGAACACAGGCAACGTCTCAGCCAATACCAACGCAGACTGGACGCTGCCCCTCAATTCAAGGTGACAGAGTAGTTAAGCTGGTCCACCAGTTTCATTTTGGACTCTATTTCCAAGGCTGCCAGTCGTCCTTTTTTATCTAAAGTTGTCTTTTTACTTTTCTTCTTCCCAGAGTTTGGACCTGACCACAAAGAGAATGATCCATGAAGGTCCTCTCACCTGGAAAGTGAGCAAAGATAAGCAGATAGGTCAGTATCTGCGTCTGTCCAACACGTTACTTTGCTTTCAGACTCCTTAGTCACACTCTTTTTCCCTCCGTCAGAGATCCAAGCGCTGCTGCTGTCAGACTGCCTGGTCCTTCTGCAGAGGGGCCCAGACGACCGGCTGCAGCTGCGATATCCATCCCGCTGGCTGGGTGGGGGCAGCGTCGGAGGCAGCGGAGACAGCAAGACGTCCTTCAGCCCCGTGGTGAAGCTGGACTCGCTGCTGGTCCGCCCAGTAGCCACAGGTACATCCGCACTGGGTTTCAGAAAAGCTAAATATGTAGGGTTTTCCTTTGACCTGAGACGGCCACTGAAATCTGAGTACAGTGTGAAGGAATTTAATGTTTGATTTCTTAGCCTCTGAAGAAGAAGAAACCCTCTTAGACCAAAGATATTTGGGTTCTATTGTGAATAATTGTCTCTGCATTGTCAAAAAAATGACAAAAACTTAACTTTTTCAGCCTCTGAAGCAAATAGACCTGTTTAGCTCACAGAGATCCTCCCCCCCCCCCTTCTCAAACACGAAAGGCCCAACATTACATTCATTCCACTCTTTTCTCCGCAGACAACAAAGCGCTCTACATCATCAGCACCACCGAGCGGCAGATCTACGAGCTGGTGGCTGGGACGTCATCAGAGAAAAACACGTACGCTCTTATCCTGAGACGAGATTTGTCTCTTCTGTTTGTATTGCTTCACATTCACAGGACCTTGTTCTTTTACAGATGGAAAGATTTACTTGAAAAGACTGTCTCATCGGCCGATGGCTCGTCACCTCTGATCAATCATGGGTGTATTCCGATACCGTGAGTAAATTTGGTCTCCATGAAGAAAATGTAAAGGATCTCTTGAAGTCATTTCCAAGTGCTTGATGTGTTTTTGTATTTTCTTCAGTTCTCCCAGTACACGCAGTGCATCCCCAGTTTCAACCAGCAGCAATGTCTATGCAGGTAAAAACCACATTATCATCTTTTGCCTTCAATATAAAATCGAGCTTTATCAGCTGACAAGGGATTTTTTCTCATCTCCAACCTGAATGTTTCAGACAACTCATTGACGGAGCAGTCCGTTTCCATGGAGACTCATTCCTCCAATGACATGGCGCTCTCTGACAACACACCCATGGACCAATCGGGAGCTTTCATCTGTGGTGAAAGACGAACAGTTTGTGTGGCCGAGGCCGCTTTACAGGACGGTAAGAAGAAAACAGAAAGTGCAGCATCTCTTCTACAAACTTTAAAGGGTTTGACCACATTTCTGCTTCATGTTCAAACATAATTGGACTGAGTGCATTAAAGTCATGTTGGTATATGTCAGTTATTGGAATCAAAAATAACCAGCTGGTTGTTTTCATACCGACAGTTGAAACACTGCGGCGGCTCATAATAAGAGACCTCGAGGAGGATGGATGGAGCCATGACTCGGATGACACACCCACCAACGAGACGGCCAATGAGGGGAGCTCACTCAGTGAAAGGCAGCGACCGGAATCTTTGGAGACCATCCTGAACTTCAGCACCAGCGACTGGGAGGCCGAACCTGAAGAGGTTCCACCCTCAGACGCTGACCCGCCCTGCGTCCAGGTCGTACGGACAGGTAACGCGTCAGATTGTTAGCTTTCATTCGTCTCAGGGGTGGACGTTCATTCACTTCTCTGATAATTAGGTAATAATGAGGTGAATTCAGCCGGTTCCTTCCTTTGCATGTTTTCTCTGGGCTCGGTGAATCTGTTTAATTTTATTCATACACACTTTTATCTTCTGTCTGTTTTGTCTGCTTGCCCCCTAACACAACAGGAAATTGTTTCTTTGCCCCTTTATCAACTTCCTCCCTCTCTCCTCCACACTCTGTTCTTTTATTCCACTTCCACTCTCTCTTCCTTTGTCACACATCTGTCCTCTGTGCATAGCTGTGGTTGCGGGTCCTCCCCCTTCTTCTTCTTCTGTCCCTGATGGCATCACTGATGATGTCGCCCTCCCTTCCGACCAATCGTCCAAGCTGAGAGGCGAAGCTTCTACGCAGGGTAATGATCTGATTCAGTCACGAGCTGGAGATTAATCAGACGAGTACATTTTTGTAATTTGTGCATTTTTATATTGTTTGGAAAACAAAAGCAAGGTAATAAATATTGACTATAATCTGTGGTCTTAGGGTTGGTTTTAATGAAACCCCTGAAATCACTCACCACACGTTGCTTGTCATCACGTCTCTGTCCTTTAGGGAACACTTTCTACTTGGTCATGCCGACAGAGCTGGGAGAGAGCGTCTCCGACGACCTCATCGACCCCCCCGCCGCCTGCCACTTCCCTCAGCCTCGGGAGGAGGTGACGTCACCGCAGATGCAGCCGGAGGAGGAGGAAGCGCCAGCCTGTGGTCCGGAGCCCAACCAATCGGAGGCTACGCGACAGGAACAGGAAGACGAAACGGGTCCATCGCAGGCCGGGCACCAGAGTAACGTGATCAAAAACGTGGACGAGATTTTCCACACGATCGAGGGGTTAATGAGCAAGTTGCGTCACCTGAAGGTGGGTAGATACACGTCGTTGTGAGAAAATAATTCATGGATCTTGATGAATAAAATCAGCCATGTTTAGTGGACTGATATTTGTGAGTGTGTGCAATTTGATGCAGATCCGAATAAAAATCCAGATCTACTGAATTTAAGTTTCACAAGAGAACTGTTGGCTGAGGTACGTGCTCTCCTGAGTGTTGTTCTAGTTGATGTCAATCTGACTGCATCTTTACTCCCTTTACAGGAAATAGAAAAGGATCATCACAAGCTTTTGAAAACCATCACTGAGCTGTCTGTCAATCAGGAGTCAGAGGACCAGCAGTGTCACTCGGCAACTGTCTCCAGGACGCCATCGCTGGATCGCGGCTCGGGAGACGGTGAGTGGGCTCTGACTTTGGATTTGACGACTGACAACTTGGTTTGAATGTCTCCTCTTACAACTTGTTTTTTTTTGTTGTCAACTCCTTCCAGTAAAAGAAGTTAGTGCTGCAGAACCCAAGATTCAGTCGACTGGATTCTGACGTCCCTCCAGAGCGGATCTACTTGCAGTCATTCACTTTGGATTGATGGCATACGGACTCAACCATAAGGACCTGCTGTCAGACTCGGCCACCCTCGCCCCCATCTACCCTTTGCCCCTCGTCCTTGCATGCACCGACCAGTGGAGCAGAGCCGAAGAAGCACCGCAGCCACCGCTTTAGTTTTTCTGGTTCCCACGGACGCCGAGAAGCCGGTCGGACTCGTCAGGATTTCTGAGGATCCGTGTGACCGTTTGTCTTCTACCAGAGCAGGAGGGAGACGAGGGGCAAGTGAGGAACACGTATGAAAGGATTTTTTTTTAAAAGGCAGAAGACAAGTTGACGAGTGAGGAGAAAAGTAAAAGTCGGAGGAACTGAAAGTTGGATATTCGTGAAGGAAGATGAGTTTGCGTGTCGTGCTTTCAAAGAGCTGGTTGAAGGAACGGAGCAGAAAAGTGTTGAAATGTTTAATTTAAGGAAAAATCCAAGGGACCATCATCCCAGCACTTTACCCACAATCCATCCCTCTGTCATGGACATCCTCTACAGTGGACAGATCAGGGACTGGACACACCTTGGGCTGCATACACTTAAGCAAAGAGGACCCCCCCCCCTGTTCCACTGGTTGCTTTACACTGAGTTCACCTGCCACGATGGCTGAGGACTGTGTCTATATAATTCAGGTTATTTGCACTGGGTAAGGAAACCGATATCACATACACACAGAGCGATGTTTCACCATTTCACTCATTTCAGACGTTCATATTCCTCCTGAGAAACAATAGAGTTATTATCCGTGGGATCAGTTGCAGCTCTGCTGTTATTTCCTAAGTCAACATGTTGATTGTTCGAGTTTCAGCTCTGGAAACACTACTGCGCTGTTTACTACTGAAATGCTGGCAGGTTTTATTTTCGGCGCTGCTTCAGAGGCGCACAGGGATCTCAGTTACTAACACAACAAGCTCAGCGGAGTCACGCAGCTGTTCCCACCACATGAAGAAGTGGACGGGGAACGTTTGGGAGACTTGGGGCTAGATTTAACGACGGGTTTAATGTTGACGGCGAGCGAAAGGAAACAGGGCGAACACAGATTCAAACTCAGAAACTTGAACTTTCAGTGAAAACCTGTTCATCCTATCCAACACATAACAATTGCTGCCAAATATTGCCGCCAACATTGCCTGTCTACATTTTCACTGTGCATCCTTTAGTCCTCTCCAGTGTATTAAGTGTGTGTCTGTGAGTGTGTGTGTGTGTGTGTGTGTGTGTGAATGCCACAGTAAATACCAGCATCTTCTCCCCAATCCACTGGTCTCACCACACAGTGTTTGTGTCCCACATCCTAAAGCCATGAACAGGAGCAGCTTCCCAATTCAAAATGAACAGAACAGAACTGCCTGTTGCTTCAAAGAACATTTTGAGAAATGTGTTTCTTTGCTTTCTGCAGAGCGTCGGATAAGAGGATTGATACCACTCTCATATCTGTGCGGTACATATGAATCCACGGCTAGTTAGCTTAGCATCAACACAGGAAACGAGGGACACAGCTAGCCTGCCATGTCAGCGCGAGACAAACGAGATGCATCATGTTAATCCATGAGCTTTGTAGGTGCGGGTCCGTGGATTGTGTTCCACGGACCCACACCACCTCTGTGGTATTGATCTTCTTATTTAGCTCTGTGCATGAACGCAAATAAGCGTATTTTGCTCTGACTATTTTTGGATCCAATGTAGAAGTAGTTCGTCCCTGACGCTCACAAACGTTTCGTGTAACCAGCCAAGACTGACACTTCAGCCAAGTCTTGATCTGTCTCTCTAATGCTCGTCAACACTAGACAGAAGATATGTATTTAAACTGCGAAATCACTTCTTTATGAGAAGTTCACCTGTTTTATTGTATATTTGTTTTTCGCCTCTTTGTCTAACGAAGCCGGGCGGAACCACACTGGACTGAATTTTATTTGAGCTGGTTTCAAATACGACCCGGGGACGGTTTTAGTGAGTTAGCCGGCCTCTTCACCAGCTTCAGACCCGACGACCCAATCACAGCTTGAACACTATCAGCCACTGAATCTACTGTTAAAGGAGACATACGAGGCTTCTTCTGTTTTTCTTTCCTCTAGTGTGTTGTATGGATTTTTTTGTAACTGTAAAAATTCTCAGTTCTGCAGTAAAGGAAGCCCCCCCCCCCTCCTCCACACACACAGCCTGGTCGACACTTCCTCTTCATAGTGACATAATAAACACCCAGCAGCTAGATTGGCACGCCCCCTAACAACGGCAGGTAGAGCAAGAGCAAGCAAGTTCCCACATGTGCTGCATTTCCTTGACCAATCAGAGCAGACTGGTCTTCATCAGGAGGGGGGGGGGTCTTAAAGAGACAGGAGCTAAAACCAAGTGCTTGAGACAGAGGCTGAAAAGAGGGGCTGCAGCGATGGACAGTCTGAGGACAGTAATAACACAAATTAAAGTTATCAACCTGAATATGTGGGAGGTTTTCACTCTTTAGCCAGCGCCCCCTAGAGGAGCAGGAGTAGATGTACAGGTTTTTGATGACTGAACGAGAGCTGTGCTACGAACAACACGGACGGCTCAGTTTCTCCGCTGATCCCGTGTGAACCGACAGAAGAATTTGTGCTAAAATGTAAAAAACGTTCTACCAAAGTGAATTCTGTCTCCGCAGGTGTTGAAGGGAACATTTTCTCTTTTTCTTCACGTGTTTGGCTGCTGTTGTTTCAAGCATCTCACACCAGGAAATATAAAACATCTGTAATATGAACATATTTCCATATCAAGCTGTGGACACAGGCATCACACAAAGTAATGAGTTTATCAGATTATCACAGGTGGTTGAACCCAACATTTTGGATCTCCTCTTCTTTATTTTTAAATATTCTCCTCTTCTTTCCTTCCACTCTAACTACAGCATTTTTTTTTTTTATCTCCAATTTCTACCTCTATACTTAACTTTCTTTACATCTTCTATTATTTCTTTTTGTTTCTCACACATTGACATCAGCGTTGTGGCCCTAACCGGCTTTAAAGAAGCTATAACTGATTCCTTTTTTTAAAAAAGTTAATGTTGCACAAACAAAACTCCCCTGCACGGTGCAAACTACTGTATGCATACACACGTCTTTAACTATCATCTCATTGTCCTTTTATTTTGTCTTTTTTTTAAATCTTGTTCACACATGTAATATAGAGAAATCAGACCCACTTGTTTTATATATGTTAATTTTTTTCTGTAAAGCCTTAGTCCTCGTATTTGATTTTATTTTTGTAGATATGATTAAAAAAAGAAAAGGATGTATAAATTATTTTCTTCGCCCTTGTTTTTAAAATTGGTGAGATTGTTAGCTGCACAGAAGGAAAAACGGAGCTCGTGTTTCAGATTCATGTGTTTTGTGAGATTAAAAAGAAACTGGATAAAGAAAGTGAGTGTGGATCTGATTCTTCATTTTTTATCTGCATTTGTTTGTTTGTGGTACAGAAGGAAGAATCCATCAGATTTTGTCGTGTATCCGGATCAAGGGGCAGATCCAGGATATTCATTTTTACACTAACATTGTAAGATAGGACATTTTCGTTATTTCATTTCTCAGGGATGAATATTATATTATATTATACATTAATTGGCTTGAGGGCCCTTGTGGCTCTTTGAGGGTAATCGATATAGATAATGGATGGATGGATATTATGCTATGATATATTTGATGCTATTATATTGTAGTATATTAATTGGTTTCAGGACCCTCGTGGCCCTTTTAAGAATAAGCAGTACAGATTATGGATGGTTATTATAGGATTATAAATGTCTACTCAACATTGTGTGGTGTCCTCAGTTTGCTGTTACATTAAATATTGATGGTTCTAACCACTTCATTAAATATTGAAGAGCAGTTCTTTGCTGACAAGAGCCACAGATATGAAACGAGGTGAAAGATGTGTTTTAAAGATGACAGATACAAAGTGACGTGTCTGTTCAGTCGGAGCAGCGTCACTCACATTGTTTATTGTACAACACCGGTTTTATTTTGATAATCAACACCGGAAGCAAGGCCATCAGCCACCTCCGTGCTCCCCCCTCCTCCCCCCGGCTCTGCGGGGATTCGACCCCCCCCCAGCGGATCCGGGATGAGCTGCGCGTCGCTGCCTTTGTGCGGATCCGCTGCTCCGGACTCAGCTTCGAGCCCGAAGACCAAACCCGAGGAAAAGCTCGAGTCCGGCCTCGAGGAGGAAGAAGGAGAACCGAGCGACACGTGCACATCTCGGCTGCACGGGAGCGCGCGCACGGAGAGAGTCCGGACAAAGTGGATCTGAGGGTTTTGGAGGCGCGCGGATCTGAAACGCTCTTTGTGCAGCAGCGGGTTCGTCTCCGGGCAGAAAGGTACGAGCCGCCTCCGAGCCGCGCACAGGAAGCAGCTCCAGACTCTGTGACCGAACTGTAACTTCACCCTCCTCCTCCTCCTCTTCGTCCTGGGGTGCGGGGTCCGAGGAGGTGGCTCTGGGGCTGGAACCCTCCACTAGTGAGGACATATCACACACACGCACTTTCCCTCTTACTTAGAGTAGTTTGCACACTTTATCCGTTTCGCGCTTTTACGCACGGTGCCAACTGGGTTTATTTCCTCCCAGCGGCTCCTCGCGGCTCCTCGAAGCAGAGCTTCTCCACTTCGGTCGCTGCTCATCGTGACCTTTACACTTTACTGTGTGTTGTTTGTAGTTTTAACGGCTGCTCGTGCGCGAGGAGCCCACAGAGGCAGCGGCCACGCCTCGTTCACTGGCCCTCTGCCACCACCCTGAGGCCTGGAGGCCCCTGGAAGCCACTGGGGCCGGTCTGTGGGGGGGGCAGCCAATTATATTGTGCAACTGGCTCATTACTTCACACAGATAGAAACTTTTGAGACTAAACCTCATTCGGGCCCATTGAGTCGTAATCAAAGGGTTTTCAGAGTCGCTGCTGCAGAACCCAGTAAATCCGCCTGATCGATTAGAGTGGGAGAGGTTTCATCAGAGCGGCTCGATGGCATTGACCTTCTCCGAGCAGCAGAGCCACAGAGCTGCTCGCGTGGGGGCATGTTTGTGGCACTAATGAAATGGGGGGGGGGAGCTCCGGCTGCTTTCAGACCTGCACTGAACTCCGGATAGTCTCCTGAAAGGATCCGGAGGGGCTGCACGTGAGAGTGAGTCGCTCCGGAGTTCATCCTTTAAAACTCTAAACACACTTATTTAACATATTGAAAAGTTAATGGTGGTTTTAACCCCGTAAAAAACACACATTCATACTTTGGTTACCTAGTGTCCAAGCTCCATCGCCACCGACACGCTCAGTGTTGCATCAAATAACTAAAACTTAACGGAAAAATGAACACTTGGACGTAGTATAGGAAAGTACTTCTACTTCTACTACAGTAAAGTGATCCTTTCAGATTCTGGCGAGCTTCATCTTCGAGAGTCTATCTGAGGCCGCTGCGTCCAGGAAGACGAGCTGAGCGGGGATCACATGAAATCACATGAAGTCCATTAGTGGAATGTGTCTGATGCAGAAGGTACAGATGGGCAGCGCGAGGCGATTCCTTATTAGATCAGTGGAGTCTGATTGTTGGAGGCCGGTTCGGAAAGTACCCATCTTGAGAGAAGCTGTTCTCTGTTCTCACGACAACTCCAAACTGAAAATAAACACAAACCTGTGCTCTGAAGTATATTTAAAATCTAATCTGAGTAATCTGGTAAATGATTTGCGTCTCTGAGGTGTTTAGTTCAGGGGGGGGGGGGGTGCTGAGTTGATGGTCTGGTTGCTATGGTAATACAGCCACCCCCTCCTCCCGTCCTTTCTCACCCACAGCCTCCCATTCATCCCCATTGTGCTAGAGTTCAGCTCCGTTGCCCCTGGAGACCGCGGGGGACCGCTGGGGAATGTGGCGTCTGGACGAGATGCAACCAGAACAAAACACCGGAGTCGTGGCAGCTGAACTGGAGTTTTCAGAAAAGTGCGTTCACCTTGAGTTGCTCGTTTCAGAGCGGCTGCGTCTGCTGCGCGTCGTCCTCGCCGCAGAGACCTGCAGCCCAGAATAGAAGGCGGCGTAATTGGCCTTTATTGGCTGAGAATGCACTCGGGGACAAATCACTTGCCCATAAAAACTCCCTCAAAGCACAAGAATGGGCTCAGCTTCGTGCCACTGAAAACACACACACACTCACACACACACACACACACACACACACTCTCACACACTCACACACTCTCACACACACAACACACACACACACACACACACACTCTCTCGGTGCCAGAAGCTCAACAATGGCGTCTCTCTTCTTCATGCTTGGTGCGTTTACCCTCCGAGACGCTTTCTGTCTGATATGACAAATTATCCTTCCTCCCTCTTTTCATTCCTCCCTTCTTCTCCACTTTCTTTTCTCCCACACCACCTCATCATGTCGTTCCCCCCCCACAGGCCTCCAAGATAGATTCCCTCAGGAGTGCAGTGGACTTGCTCCGCCTCCCTCTGGCCCTCTCCTCCAAGTCCATCAGCAGCCACAAGAGCCAGCTGGGCGTGGTCTGGGAGAAGGGCGGCGGCTCCGGGGCAGGAGGGGCTCAGAAACCCCGCCCACCGCCAGCCTCCGACATGGACAACGAGTCGATGTACTCCGCCTACTCCTTCAAGTCGTCGCACTCGCGGACCTCCCGCAAACACAGGTAGAGGATCATGGGGAATTCATTATTTACAATTGATCAACTGATCCGATGATTTTCTCAATGAATCGTCTTTAGAGTGTTAGAGACGCTCGACTTGACGTCTTCAGAGAGTCTCGTCCTTCAAACCAAAGACTTCAGGTCACTCAGTGGAGCTCAAGGCCGACGGCTCCTCAGATTCAACCAAATTACACAAACTCCTAGAGATCAGTCCTGTAAATACGATTAGATTTATTCATCAAGGTCCATTAATCCTAAATTGATAATGAAGTTAGTTAGATTGTTAGTAAGACGTTGTGAAGATGTGAATCGAAAGTAAATGCTCAAATCAAAAACAATTAAAAAAGGAAATATACAAATGATCAAATAAACAACACAATAACTTTGAATTGAATATTTGTGTCTTCTGTCTTAATTTACGTACAAACAGAACCTTTTCACTTTATCGTTAAATTAATTATTATCAAAGATAAAAGGATTATATTTGACCTGCGAGGACGATAAATGTGGAAGAAGACATCCCTGACTTGTGCTCTTGTCCTTTTCCTGACGTCTCTCCAGAGAGAGGAGGGACAAGCATCGCTCAAAGGCTCGCGACAGCAGCCTCCGCGGAGACAAATCCGTGAGCATCCAGGCTCCTGGCGAGACGCTGCTGGATGTGGAGTCCACCCGCGGAGACGACAGGGTCAGAGTTCAGTCTGAGTAACTGCCGTTAAAGTGTGGCACTGCCGTCACTCATCTCTCTGCCCTCCTCTCTCCTCAGGACGACAACTGGGGCGAGACCACCACCGTGGTCACCGGCACCTCTGTGGACAGCGTCTCCCAAGAGGACCTGACACGGATCTCCAAGGACCTAGAGGAGTCCTCGCCGCTGGAGTGCCGCCGATACTTCGGCGTTGTGTTGGGCGCCGTCCTGGGGCTCTTTGCTCTGGTCACTCCTCTGGCCTTTTTGGCGCTGCCGCAGCTGCTGTGGCGGGACAACCTGGACCCTTGCGGCACGCCGTGCGAGGGCCTCTACATTTCTCTGGCTTTTAAGCTCCTGATCCTCCTCATCTCCACCTGGGCGCTGTTCCTCCGCCCGACCAGAGCCACTCTGCCGCGCTTCTTCATCTTCCGCTGTCTGCTGCTGGCGCTGGTCTTCCTCTTCGTGGCGTCCTATTGGCTCTTCTACGGGGTGCGGGTGCTGGAGCCCAGAGAGACGGACTACAGGGGGATTGTGGGATATGCAGCGTCTCTGGTGGATGCGCTGCTGTTCATCCAGTACCTGGCTCTGGTGCTGCTGGAGGTGCGACACCTGCAGCCGGCGTTCTGCCTGAAGGTCGTGAGGACCACAGATGGAGCCAGTCGCTTCTACAGCGTCGGACATCTCAGGTCAGTGTGTGGACCTTCATTCTCTTTACTTCCCAGACGTTCATCATGTCTCAGTCTCATTTCCTTGTATTTTGAGGCTGATAACACTCGCTCGACCAATCACGAGTCAGTCTCAGCTGTCGATCATGACGTTTCACAGAGTTTTTATTGCATCTAAAAACGAATTAAAACCAAACTTACTGGAAGAGTTAACTCTCCAACAAACAGTGTGACCTCGAACCACCGCTGAGAGAAGACTAGTCCATGTCCCGTCCACTGAAATGAAGGAGAGGTTTATGACCTTTACTGCAGCCAGCCACCAGGGGGCCATCTTTGTCTATGTTTAAATACAACCACATGTGTGAAGTAAAAGCTTTGTCTCTCTCCCCATCTCGTGCACAGTATTCAGCGGGCAGCAGCGTGGCTTCTGGACCAGTACTACAGTGACTTCCCGGTCTATAACCCGGCCCTGCTCAATCTGCCCAAGTCCATCCTCACCAGAAAGATGTCGGCCTTCAAGGTCTACAATCTCGGAGAAGGTAGAAAAAGAATCATGTGTCCAGTACCTGGTCTCTCACATCCGTTTCCATTCAGTCCCACCTGCATCAGAACAATTCCTACCTTGCACATTACTGAATCTCCACCTTAGGTTCAACTGCGCTGCACCAAATTACACACACTCGCAGATATCAGTTCCCTGGACTTGCCTGATTGTTTTTTAGAAATTGATAAAGATGTTAAAAAACACAATCTTATCCGCCCACTGATCCGGATCCAAACCAAAATTCAACAGGTTCCTCCCTGACCCGGACCAAGTCCCTCCTCCAAGTTTCATGGAAATCCATTCAGGTGTTTTTGTGTAACTTTGCTCACAAACAACCAAAAACACAAGATAAATATAACCACTACATTAATCCTGAAGTAAATTAGAAAACAATCCTGCTAAGAATTCACAGATTTCTACATGAAACCATGCACGTAATAAAGCAGTTGTGTCGAGGTGTCTCTGTCTGTCAACTCGATGGACGGCTCGTTGTTTGACGTCAGCGTCTCTGTCCACAGACAACAGCACCAACGCCTCCTCGGGCCAATCCAGAGCCATGATCGCAGCCAACGCTCGCAGGAGAGACAACTCCCACACCGAGTTCTACTACGAGGAGGCAGAGGTGGAGCGCAGGGTCCGCAAGCGCAAGGCCAGGTGAGGACGAAACACGTGGCTGTAGGCTACACAAGGCGATATAGGTTGCCTCATCACGTCGCGGGTGTAGACATTGCCAAACTGCTATTAATCAAACTCTCTGCAGTTTTCTTTGGGGCTAATTGTACGAATAACCATCATTGATATTTATTAAAATATTGAGTTGGACGTCTCACTCACGGTGTAATTGCTCCTCCCAGACTGGTGGTGGCAGTAGAAGAAGCCTTCACCCACATCAGGCGTCACCAGGAAGAGGAGGCGGTCGTGTCCTCGCCCAAACACCCACGGGAGGTGATGGACCCGAGGGAGGCGGCTCAGGCCATCTTCGCTCCGATGGCGCGGGCCATGCAGAAGTACCTCCGAGCCACCAGGCAGCAGTCGTACCACAGCATGGAGAGCATCATCGACTTCCTGCAGTTCTGCATCACGCACAACATGACACCCAAGGTCAGGTTTTTTTATTTTATTACAGGGACCAAACTACTGAGACCATCTTCTTAAAACGTGGTGGAAGCTGCAAAGCAGGACAAAGAAGAACCAATAGTTTTAAGTAGATTTGATTAAGGGGCAGATCCAGAATGTTTTTTTTACATTTTGGGTAATTTATCAAGAAATAATGTAGAAATCTACATGAAAATAATCCAGCATACGACGAGTGCTAATATCTATGAACAAAGAAAGTTTCTGGTCAACAATTCTAATCTCAATACCTGCACATGGTGATAAAGTCGCTCTCTGAGCACTTGTTTTCTAATTTATCTTAAAATGTTTACATTTAAAGATATATGTGTAATTGTTTTCCTGTACCTCAATCAATGAGTGAAACATGTTTTAAGATGCTAATCAGTTTAGCCACGCCTCCAACTGAGCGTTTGTACCAAATACAAAGAAATGTCCTCAAGTCGTCCTCGAGCTTTAGTGTTCACGACATGTTTTGACCTTTTAAAACCAAACCCTTCAAATATGTCGAGAGCGCATGATGACACCAACCTGTGGAACATACACATTACCAATCATAACCTATAACCCGTGTTTCTGTCTTTAAAGGCTTTCCTCGAGCGTTACCTCAGCCCCGGTCCCACCCTCCAGTACCTGGACAGCAGCAGGGGGCGCCAGTGGACACTAGTGAGCGAGGAGCCTGTGACGGCGTCTCTGCGCCAAGACCAGGTCTTCACCCTGAAACGCCCGGACTTCTCCCTGGTCGTCACGGTGACACGACTTCCCTTCCTGCGCCTGGGAGAGGAATTTGTCGACCCCAAAAGCCACAAGTTTGTGATGAAGCTGCAGTCGGAGACGTCCGTGTAGGAGGAAAGGAAAGAATCTAGTAGCAGGCAGGGTATCGCTTTTTATCTGTTACTGTAACCGTGCACAACTTTTACGTCAAATGGAGTCGACATTTAAACTCACTGACGAGAAGAGGCAACAGAAATATCTCGTCTCTGACCTTGTTCCTCTTTCGTTTGTGGTGAGTCAAACAAACCCTCGCCTCAAAGTGTGGTCTGTTAACTGTGATAATGAACTTGAGACCACCCCCACTTCCCATTCCTCTAACGGAGTCTGTGGTTTTAGTCGTATTTCACTACAAATGTAATAAAGTGTTCTTTTAATGAAACAAAGGGAGGAACAACCTCCCGAGGCTAGAAGTTGGATTTTAGTCCCACGATTTAATCAAGAGTATTCGGATATCCTCTGGCTGGGGCGTGTTAAAGTCTGAACAGCTTTGCATGCAAACTACTTCTCATTTCCCCTCGTGCCTGAACTTCTTCGAAAAAGAAACCTTGCCCTTTCACACGTGGTCAGGTTTTCACAGAACGCATCAAACTCTGAAACCTTAGAAGAAAGAAACACTGGATGGACTTTGACTGTGTTATTTCTCATGAAGTTTTTATTGAATCGCTTTTCGTGTCTGAATTTCCACCTGTAATAATGTGTTTTTCATACGGTTACTGATGCACTGGCAACAAATGTAGGAACAATAAAGTGAATGTTCAGTGACAGTGGAGGTTTTACTTCTGCATTTGAGGGGTGTGTGCTCTTGTGCATCTATCCTTGTGAGGACCAGTTTGAGTCTACAACCTAGTGTGTGTGTGTGTGTGTGTGTGTGTGTGTGTGTGTGTGTGTGTGTGTGTGTGTGTGTGTGTGTGTGTGTGTGTGTGTGTGTGTGTGTGTCAAAGACTACATAGAGATGGACGACATGACAGCTCCCAAAAAGCGAAGCCAAATCATCTCAGTCTATTAGCTGTCTATTGCTTGTCAAGTGTCTTTCTCCTTCTAAAGTATCGATAATCGTGAGAAGCGCGATATTTCCTCCGACAATAATCGCGGCACCAAAATTACATATCGTGACATCCCATCTCCTCCCATAGGAAAAAGCTAAAACTTCAGAGTAACTTAGAAAACCAAATTAAAGAACTAACTATGCAAACGAACCCACAGAGAAAACCTGGATTAATTACAAACCTTCAAATCTCAGCTAAATAAAATTGGGACTAAAAAGAGAAATCACTCAGGACAGTAAGAGACTGAGAAGGGAATTACACTCAGTCTCCTCAAGCTATGAATAATACTTTCCAAACTTCATAGTAATGTGTAAACTCAGGAAAATAACCCCCGATCCATCAACTGCTCGCTTGTTCCTACATTGTTTATCATCACCTCAAGTATCAGAATCCATTTACAATCACAGACCTACACTTAGCACCGGGTCCAGATGGATCCCTGCTGCGTTCCTGAAGCATCTCTGGCAGATACCGAAGCCACTTTTCTTCAGGACGGTCAAGGTCCCACGGCAAACGAACCCAGCGGCCATAAAACTCCTGTTGAGATCAGACAAAGACCCAACTGCTCCCGGTTAGAGACTTCCATCTTCAACCCACCGCGGCCGAACCGGCTCCGTCAAAGGACGACACTCCATCCAACAAGACTCCTGAATTTAATGAACATTTCACAAAGCAACCGAGCACAACAACTTGAGTTCTGTTTCCATGACGATGACATCATACTCTACCTTCATGATCCGCAAAACTCACTCAACAATTTCTCACAAATCTCCGACTACACCTCAAACTGGTCAAAATCAACAATTTGTATTTGTTGTTTCCCTAGTTTCTATCAATTTATTGCACAATTTAAAAAGAGAGACAGAGAAAAAAACAGGAAGTGGCGTGGGAGTGTGCAGCTCGTCACATGTCCCTAACCCTAACCCACATAACCCGTGTCACATTTTATTGTTTCACCAAATGAGATCAAATAAAACAAGGTTTGAAAAAGTGACCCTAAAAAAATACAAAGTGTGGAAACTACAGAGCAGAAGTTCTACAGTCAAGAAAGAGATTGCACTGATCTCAGGGAATTTATTTATTTTTTGTTTTGTAACACACGCGCACATGATCAGAGTCAGAAGTAGGAAGTAGGAAGTTAGAACTTAACCTTTCCACTTCAGGCTCGTTTCGATGTCTCTTCTAATCGTCCTCGTTCTATTTCTCCACGGTAGGTTCTCTTTCCATTTTCTGATATTATTATTATTATTATTATTATTATTATTAAAGGAGCAGCTGAACATTTAAAAACTAAAATACTAGATAATATAATATAGAACTCAAGTATTTATAAACTCCCCCTGAGTGGGTTTAACAAAAAAACAAAATATACTTCAGATCTATTTTTGATTAGTTTTGTTCTTCTCCGTCTTACTGAACTTACTTAAATGTTCCGTGGCAGCGGGAAGGGAGCTGTAGAATATTTAATATATGGTGACAAAAAGAGAAGGAGGAAGTGTGGCGACTCATTCCTCGATGCGAGTGCACCTCATCTTGATAAGGACGTTTTTCAACGAGCACTAACCGTGGTCTGCTGTTTGTTACGGTTCGTGTTTCTGGCAGAGCAAGGCAGGTTTCAGCAACTTAGTCCAAATCCAAACACACAAACTAAAAGTTCATTCTCAAAAAACAACTGAAAGCAGAAGGAAACTAGACCACAACCGAATACTTACGACACACAAATGTAAAACACGTAAAACGTTTTCCTAAACAAACAAAGGACGTCGACTCCGGGTCCGTAAAGTGATGCCAAACACTCAAGAAGAGAAGAAACTAAAATCGTACTTGATTTATAACGTCTGTAAACGTTTTCCTGTGGAGTTTAAGGTCTCAATCCCTCGTAAGTTTTTTAATACAGAATGAGGTTCATTTAGTAAATTATGGTCCAATTAATCTTTATATCTTGTCTGTGATGTCGACAAAAAGCCAAATGATGACAAAATGTCACCTAACTATTCTCCCTCTGTACCTTTAAAGTATCCACAATGAGCAGTTTCCATCTTCCTTTAAAAAGATGAGCTGTTAGCAGTTTGTGGACACGGTGGTTCTGGTGATGCTGACCCTTATTTTCACAGTTGTACGAGCTCTATCCACTCACAACGTCATTGGGTACCTCGGAGAAACCGTTACTTTGCCCTCAAGAGCAGATCCATCATGGAATCTCTCCAAAATTGAGTGGTCAATCTTGACCAACACCACGTGGATTGCCACCCATCGCGGTGGAGCGACAAACATCGACCGTTTCCATCGATATAAAGGGAGACTCAGTCTCAACATCACTTCAGGTGAGATGAAATCCATCGTCTGTCAGGGAGTCGATATCTACGACCTTTTTAACGACTTCTTCCTTCCAGGTGACTTGACGATCCGTAATTTGATGAAGGAAGATGACATGGAATACACTGTGAATCTCCTCGGCCCAAAGCGAGAGGTCAAAGTGATCCGGCTCATAGTTAACAGTAAGTGTGGCTAACATTCATGATACATGCCAAGACCCACCAGCTCTGGGCCAAGGGCGAAAGTTGGCGTCTTTTCTCCGGAGTCGTTTCATCTTTGAAAGTGGCGTTAGCAATCTCCCGTTAGCTAAACAGTGGTGGAGACATTGGCCGTCACTGGAGCGTTGAAATATCTGATATACTGAAGTGTTGTGCCGAGTGGATTGTGCGAAAGGGAACTCAGCACATTTGATTGATTACATTTAACAGGCATTTGTTGTTCCCATAGATTCAATGTTGTTGTATTGTCCTCTGTACCCCCCCACCCTCATATTTGTGGCTTTTAAGTCAAACAATAATTTGAAGGCCTGCCATGGAATTTGAAAATCATGATCATCTGACTCGGTATCGAACAGTGGGTCAATATCTCAGTTTGTTCAATGCTTTTGAATCAATACCTGAAAGATATGACCAAGGACATTCCTCTCGCCCTAAGAACTTAACGCAAAGTAAACCCTTAATCGTAAACATGGACATTTGGTCCACTTACGCACTAGAGAAAGAAAGAAAAGGTATAAAATGTCTCAGAGAACGTAAAAGTGTGTAATTATGAATAAACCTTATTCCCGAGCAGAACACCTTCAGAAGCCGACCATCAACGCGCTGTTCAAATCGCCTGCCAAAGGCGGCGGCTGTTGGATGGGGCTGCAGTGTTCCTCTCAAGATGAAGGTGTGGATTTCTCCTGGAAGATCGAACCTCCCACTGAGGCGCTCTTCAACACGAGGCACGCTGAGAGAAACCCAGGAGAGATTTTCATGTTCCTCAAGAACCCAGAGATCGATGTGGAGTTCACCTGCACCACCAACAGGACCACGGAAAATGTCTCGAGCGCTTTCATTCAAAAGTTTGGTAAGGTCCCAACAAGTAAACCTAAAACCATCATATTCGATGCAATGTTTAAAAAAACCTAAATCCTGGATCCACCAAGGCTCGTGGTAAACTGTCCAGTAATCTAGAAATGCACTGAGAGTCATCCTAATGACAACGTGTGCTTGGCTCATCCACCCATCACCCGCATGAACATTCCACAAATAGAAATATCATCCGCTGTGCCAGGATTCACGTCGACCGTCAGACTAACCTGTTCGGTGATGCCGGGTCAGAGAACATCTGCAGAACATTCAGCTCCTCTCATTTTACTGCACATTTTCTTCAGTGTTTCTACGTCAGATGAATGTTTAGCATGTTTTGCATGTGTGACGAACAAACAGCAGAAGTAACAAAGGTCTGAGAATGAGATCGTGACGGAGACACTATGTTAAGGCCTTTAATGTGTCGGCCAACTTGATCTTTTAATGCTGCATTTTACACAACAACTTCTATTCTACTGTAATAAACTTTTCACATCCTCTGCTCTGACTACAGATGATACAAGATGTAAAGAACATAACTGCAGGAACAGATACGCACTGTGCTTTGCCATCGGCTTGGCCATCGGCTTGGCCATAGCAGTGGTATTATACATTTGCAGAGGTGAGAGGAAAATATTTTTTTATTTTCATATAGGACTGATCAAACAATATTTATAATAATCACACTGTAATTTTCATGATTTGAGCAGAAAGTAAAACTCATCATACATCGAGCTCAGATTTATAAAATGTCAAAACCACAACCTTCACTCAAAAATCGGTCTTATTGTAATATTGTGACATTTATCGTCATAATTATCGCCTTTTTCTTGATATAATTTTTTACCATGTGTCTATTTTCTCATAAACACATATCTGAATATGCAGTATTCAGGAATACTTGTCTGGTGATCAGACAAATTCTTTAAAGGCTCCTCGAACACTTCATGAAATTCGTTTCTTTTTCCAAAACAACAAACTTAAAGACTAAATCATTTGACATGACCATTAAAACAATCGGTCCACTCGTGCCTCAGCATTGACAGAGTCTGGTTTTCATTTCAGAAAACATCAGCCCTCCTTGTAAATAGTTTGAAAGGTACGTACAGTTTATTCTCACATTTTATCAGACTGAGATGTTCTGTTACACAAACGTTACACAAATCTCCACCGGATTTCAGACAGACGGTTTCCATCAGTGTTCATCGAAGCTCATACATGTAGATTTCTCTTTAGTTAAAGACTGTTTCCATCTCCTCCCTGCAGACAGCGTCAGGAAGCTGGAATGACCACAACACAGAAAGCATCAATAATGCCAGACGATGACTGCAGCGCGACGCACTTGTACAAATAAAAAACTACAGTATAGTAAACTACAGGCTGTATTGTCATTGCCGCTCCCCTCATCTCTGTCTGACATTTTCTTTTGAATCAATACTTTAAACATTCACTCACCTCTACCTTACGTGATGTCTTTTCTCACGGATGCTGTAAATATTATTTTGTTTCTTGTACTTGTGTCCGTCCTGACGTCCACGTGTGACTCTCTGAGGTTTCTATATTCTTTCCCCTGTTAAAAGGGTTTTTTGGTAGTTTTACTCTTGTTAAGATTGTTGAGACTAATTGTAATTTGTGAATATGAGACTATACAAATAAAAGGTGATTGATGAATACAATTTGATAACAGATTATAGTAGTGGTGTTCAAGATATTGAGTTCATTTCATTTTTATACATTTCTGATCAAACCGTACCATTTATTTTTTTTCTACTTCTAATATCTATTGTTTACTTTGTGTTTTATACTTTATTATCCCGTCACACGTATATTTTTTTAATTTTAACTGTTGTAATGTTTATTGAAAACAACATCAGGCTTATTTCTGACATCCAAATATGTTACTGACACTGTTAACGTTGTCTGGACGCGTTTTTTCCTCTTTATTTTTAAGAAAACGTGTTTTTGCTTCAATTAAATTTGATCTGTATTGCGTACATTATATAATATGTACATAACCTCAAGATACTTTATATAGTAAGGTCGAGACCTTTCAATATTATAGAGAAACCCAACAGTTCCCACGACGAGGACACACTTTTTATTGTTTTGTTAAGAACTCAGCTGCACCTCATGGACAAGTATTAGCTGTTGAGCTAAAAAGCTAAAAGGACATAAACACAATATGTATTCGGAATTTCAAGGTTTTCTTTCTACACCAAAACCAAACAATGTTAGATTTGATATGTGGACATTGCAAATATTTAACTAACCATATATGACTGCCCTCCAGATGTCCTCTCTGAGGCTCAAAGCTCAAAGCTCTTACTAGGAAACATTTGGCTGACGGACTCCAACTCCAACCAAGAAAGAAATATGACTATTGCTAAAATTATTATTCAGAAATTGATTAAGTTCTCTAGCATAAATCTAATTAGCAACGCCCTAAGGAGGCCTAAGGATGTGATGTACCGAGGATGAGGTGATGAGAGAGAGCGAGAGAGCAGGTGGGTGTTAAAGGTCCGGGAAGTATTAAGTTATTTTAAAAATAAACCCAGCCTATTAAAAATATAAGAATAAAATGAGCCATTAACAAATATAAGTTGTAATGTAATGCTAGCTATGTCATAATTTTGCAGACATCTAATGCTCTCATTGCAATAACATTGTGGATTATAAATACTTTATTCTCATGAGATTCAGGCTGCAAAAAGTCTGCAGAAATAAACTGGTGACTCATGAATTTAGATGAGGAAATGCTTTAAAAACATTACAAAACTGAAGTAATAAGTAACAGTAATACAAGCAAATATAGCCAACTTTGTTCATTGAAATGCAAATAATATGCACAAAACATTCTACAAAATATATTCTCTGTATTTACAGAATTTACAGCACTGCCAACGAGATTGAATTTTTAATAATACTGCATTTCAGTTATGGATTTCACATGATATGGCATTTCATTTGTTTAGCTTTTAAGTTAAATTGCATTTCATTGGTTCTAATAATATACTTTGATAAAATCCTGATAAACACAAGGTGCAAAAATCTCTCAGGGCCAAAATACAAGTTTTTACAGAAGCTGATGCCAGAGCAAATGGAGCACCTTCGTGAGGCAGCCGGACTTTCAGCATCCCCATTTACTTCTTGATCCCCTGAATGTCCTGGTAGAAGGACACCGGCACCTCCCTCAAGCGACCAAGCTGAATCTTGTCATACACAGTGTGAGGCTGGATGAGCAGCAAAGAAAAAAAATATATATATATATAAGAGATATAAATATAGAGAGAGAGAAGAAGAGGAAGAAATGTAATGAAGTCATGAATCCTTTCATTTTTCCTCAACATCTTTAAATATGACGCTCACAGAACTCATGATTGAACGTTTGCTCTCACCCCTGGTTTCACTGCGTTGACAGGGTCACCAACGGTTTCATACACCGAGCACTTCATCGATGTCCTCTGGATGTTTGACTGTACACACATGACCAAGTGGAATAGAGACAAAATCATTCGGACACAGGCAGAAGCAGACAATTTACCCAAAGCAATATTCTCAACACTCGCCTCCTCAGCAACTGCCACATCAGCGATGTCAGCGTACACCGTCAGGTCAGTGGAGTCGATGTCTGGTGAAGAGATTAAAAGCAAAGTATCATAAAGAGAAACTGCTGCTGAAGTCAAATGACAGAAAGTACAAATAAAGGGTCATATAGACGTGTTCCTCACCAGCTGGTCTCTGTTTGCAGTGACAGACACCGATAACTGCCACGAGGCCAACAATCAAAACACCTCCTGCCGCCAACCCCGCGAAGAAGATGAGCTTTTCTGATGGAATCACGTACACATTCAAATATTAAAGCATTATTAAAACCCCCTGAGGAATTCTTCACCGATGGGCCACACTCACGTTTCTCCTCGTATGAGTCGGAGCTGCTGTTGTCACACGTCACTGTTTTAGATGTAGATATCTCACTGTTGAAGATGGTGCAGGTGAACTTGGTTTTTCCGTCCTGCCGCCTGATGGTGTACCACAGCCTGGGGCCGACCAGGGTCTGGTTCCTCACGCTCCAGCTGTAGTTCACGTTGCTGTCGGGGGTCGAAACGCACTCCAGCGAAACTGAGCAGGATTCGTTTGAAGGATGAAAGGTGTAGTTGAAGCTGAGGTCGGGCGGAGTCAAGGGCTCTGATGTGCAGCGAGGAGAGAGCCAGACATTACACCTGTAACCTTGTATGTGCAGGTGGAGGTTGTTGAGCTCTTCTCTGAACCTGAAGCTGAACTGAATTCCCAAAGCACAGATGTGCAGAAGCAATGGCAGTTCCTGATATTCTACCAGCTGTGATCACACAGTGGAATAAAAGCAAATGCATCTAAAGCATGAAAACTCACCAACTGAGCCTGCAACATGCAACAGAACTGAATCCCTGCTCAATGTCTCTAGAATGTTAAGTCCAATTTAATAACATTTAGTTGCTTTATTTAAGTGTTGCAGTAAAGCCTTCTATGCTACGTGTGGTTTTTAGGTCAGTAACTACCAATGAATCGATGGACATATTAAATGGACAGTTGTTGGGACACAGTTACCAAAAGGAAAAGCCTCTTACCGTGAACTTGTAGACGGATGATGACTGTGGTCCTTTGCTTATTATTTACCTCTGAGACAAAATGGAAGTCACCAGAATCTTGAAGAGTCAGATTCGTCACTGTTAAACTAAAGTTTCTGAGGTTCATCTTTACTCTGCCTTCAAACCTACGATCTTCCAGTACATGTAGACTCCTGTCTGCAACTACCAAATTATTAAATGTCCATTCCGGGGCGGTGACATTAACAGGTGACAAGCATGATGAAAACTCCACGGTGTCTCCAACTTGTTTATGGACGGTGCGATCACAGCCGGAAGCCCCCACATCTGGAACACATCAGCAAATAACTGAGTAGAATCCGTCTGAAACGGACGATTCTCATGTCAAAGAGCAAATAGCTGAAACAGTGACTTAAAGAAAACTCCACACGACATCATGAGATATTCATAAATTCATTTGTGCGTAATACGACATGAAACGAGAACACGTCTCGGTGGAATCACATGATGACGACATCAGGATGATCCTTCATGAAGTGTGTAATCCTCCTGACAGACCAAACAACACAGACCAATGGACAGGGGCGGAAACAAAACCTCCTCTGCAGCCCCTGAGCTGAAAGGGGGCCCTCCCCCGGTGTCTGCAAGCCCCTGTTCTGCTGAGCTATGTGGTTGATGACATCGTCTTCATGAGAAAATCTTTGGTTACCGCTTTTCATGACAAGAAAGAACAGTGCGACCAGAAACCCTGACCTCAGTGACGAACAGGAAAGATGGTTTTATTCACTGCTCGTCGTTATCTGTCGCTGCTGCTGCAGCTGCTACTCAGGAAATTCATGGTTTAACAGTTTCTGCCGTCATGCTGTGTGTTTAAGTTGAATGAGTATTGGTAGTTCTCTCAACAGTGTGTACTTGCAGAATACGACGCACACAAAACCCTGCTGGCTTGTGCATGTGCAGCAGTAAGTTTTGAAACTCATAAATCTACTTCAGCCGATTCTCTGCAAAGGCCCACACCCCACTTGTTCCTGTCTCAGCAGTTAGATTCACTGTCTGACCCCCCCCCCCCATGGCTTGTCACAATAGAGTTCAACAGAATTACGATGTCAAAATGACAAATCCTCCTAAAACGATGTGGACACAACAGGAACAGAAAAGATGACCCATCCCTGACTTGTGTCAAGTTTGTTTCCAGGAAGGTTCAGCAGAAAAGTTGCAGATATTAGCATATCTGTAAATAATTTGCATATCTGTAAATAATCACAAAATAAAACGGTTTATGAAGTTATAAAAACTCAAATTTAAATGAATGTTGCTCACCAGGAGGATTTTATGACTTTTTATATAAATGCTCTTTGAACACTGCCTCGATTGTTGCGGTTCTCACATCGGTATATTTTTATTTGCAAACGCACAAGACCCAAAAAATCAGAGACCTCTTCCATGAAAGACATGTCAAAGATGATCCAGCAACTTCTGCCCCTTTATGCTCTCATTACTCAAAACAGTAAAACATAACTTACCATGTAAGCAAACCCCGAGAAGCAGCATGTGAAAAAGCAGCTCGCTGTGTGTGAAGCAGCAGCTCAGGCAACGAAGGCGACCACCAACCATCTCTGTGGCGAGAGGAACAACGTCTGGTTCCTCTTCTGGTCGATCAGACTGTGCTGTGACAAGTCAGCACTAGAAAAACTAAAAAAAGAGCGAGAGAGCGAGCGGGGGAGTTTTTTATCAGCGAAGAAGCAGAAGAAAATGACCTTGCTGCATTGACTGTGAATTACGAACAAGGTTCATTAGAAACAACTGGAAATAATTTAAAGAGTTGGACAAAAAGTTGAGTCTCTGTTATTTCTCTTCTGTCATTCATGTTCATGCAGTTTGCACTTTGTTTATGATTTGATGCTAAGAGACTCGTTTGTATTTTGGAATTTAGTGGTTTGGTATCATGCGTTTCTTGGGGAGGGGGAAGTTGAGGGGCCCCCCAGGTCTCTTTTGCCCGTGGCACTCAGAGTCCCTTGAAACAACCCTGCATGTTATCGCCACACGGTTTGTTTCTATTAGGTGACAAAACGATCAAGTGAAAAAAGTGAATTCATAAAGAAGTTAAATGATGAGATTATGATTTGAACTCGACCCAAATGTCACATCAGCAAAAACTCACAAGAACCGTGTCTGTAGACGAATGAAGCAGGAGTCTGGAGATTCTGGGCAACGATCCACGTCTGATGAAAACTTTGAGCAGGAAGAATTTAGCGGCGTCCTTTCAGCCATATTCACAAATCCCCATTTGCCTCCTCGGGCTCCAAAGCTGTGGAACAAGCTCCCTCTGCTGATCAGACTGGATCAGTTTCCTCTTTTTATACCATTTGAAAAACACATTTTCATAAAGAGGCTTTTAACCTTTGTTTTATTGCTTTTCTAACTGAACTTTCAGTTTTTATGTCTGTGAGGGACGTTGAGCCGGCTGACGTTTCGGAGAATACATTCACGTGTTTGCTGACATTTATTTGGAAAGGAGAAGTGGTATGTAGACGGTGAAGTGATGCTGGACAGTGAGTCGCCAAAGAAACAGAACCACGACAGAGACGACACGTTTAAGAGACGTGTGTGGAGCAATAACCAGAAGAGTTCAACACTGTAACTGTGTTTATTTCACCACAATGTTTCTAACAATCAGGTTTCAAGTTTTCAATTTACATTTGTCTGTAATTAAAATACAATGAAACAAAAGACAACACACAGACGTTGCATGATCTAAGAACTGAGCAGGAGAAACACGGAGCTTTGTTCCAAAAGGAAGGAAAAACCACTTCAACATCATCCAGTGATAATAAACATGCATCACATGCACTCACATGCAAACAGCCACTGAAGCACAGTGAGCTGCTCACACATCAACAGAGAGGAACACAACAGAGCGCCATCCAGTGGCTGAAAATACAATGTGCAGGGAAGATAAAACCATCAGTGTGAAAACTAACAGCTGGATGCAAAAGGAACTTTCTCACTAGATATATATCTTTATATCTATATAGATATATATATATGAAAAGACCTGGTTTGAACTAGTAGCGTGAGGGAAAGTGAGGATAATGAGGGATTGCAACAACGCCACCTGGGGAATTTCACCTCCAGGAAATAACTAAACTATTGTGTGTGCAACAGCACAGGTTCGTGTACATCACAGGCAAGAGACGTGTTTTACTTGTAGAAAATAACTTTATTAAACTCAAATGCATAAACCAACAAAAAGCCAAATGAAACAAACAAACAGAACACAAATTAACATATGAAATAAAACACTTCAGACAAGATCAACACAGGGACCGGGCTGGGACGAGAACCAAAGGAAAAGGGGAAGGATTAATAAACTAACCACCTGTGACACTGCAAACCAACAAAACGGGTCGTGAAGAAAACGCCACCACCAGGGATTGGGTTGCTGCCTCAGGTCCACAGCACCTGACCAACAATAAAAAGATCATTAAAACATGTCAGTGTTAAATCAAATGCTGATGAAAACAACAAATAAACCAAATACAAACCAACAAACAACAATGTAAATGGGATTGAATGTTACTAAAAGTTAGGCGTCCCTCCGAGGAGGTCACTCCACGCTTCACCTCAACTGAGCGTGGAGAGCCACAGTGAAAGAGAGAGAGCACTTCTTTAAAAGCTGCACCTCCTTCAGAGCCAGGACAGTCTTCAACAGTTAGAACAGTTCCATACAAGCCAGAACAGTTCCATACAAACAGAACAGTTCCATACAAGCAGAACAGTTCCATACAAGCAGAACAGTTCCATACAAGCAGAACAGTTCCATACAAGCAGAACAGTTCCATACAAAACAGAACAGTTCCATACAAACCAGAACAGTTCCATACAAACCAGAACAGTTCCATACAAACCAGAACAGTTCCATACAAAACAGAACAGTTCCATACAAACCAGAACAGTTCCATACAAACCAGAACAGTTCCATACAAGCAGAACAGTTCCATACAAGCCAGAACAGTTCCATACAAGCCAGAACAGTTCCATACAAACCAGAACAGTTCCATACAAACCAGAACAGTTCCATACAAGACTATACAAACCAGACAGTTCTAAACAGACAGTTCATACAACAGAACAGTTCCATAAACAACAGTTCCTAAGCAGAACAGTCCAACAGAACAGTTCTATACAAGCAGAACAGTTCCATAAAGCAGAACAGTTCCATACAAACCAGAACAGTTCCATACAAGCAGAACAGTTCCATACAAACCAGAACAGTTCCATACAAACCAGAACAGTTCCATACAAGCAGAACAGTTCCATACAAACCAGAACAGTTCCATACAAGCAGAACAGTTCCATACAAACCAGAACAGTTCCATACGAAGCAGAACAGTTCCATACAAACCAGAACAGTTCCATACAAACCAGAACAGTTCCATACAAACCAGAACAGTTCCATACAAACCAGAACAGTTCCATACAAACCAGTACAGTTCCATACAAACCAGACAGTTCCATACAAGCCAGAACAGTTCCATACAAACCAGAACAGTTCCATACAAACCAGAACAGTTCCATACAAGCAGAACAGTTCCATACAAACCAGAACAGTTCCATACAAGCAGAACAGTTCCATACAAACCAGAACAGTTCCATACAAACCAGAACAGTTCCATACAAACCAGAACAGTTCTATACAAGCAGAACAGTTCCATACAAGCAGAACAGTTCCATACAAACCAGAACAGTTCTATACAAACCAGAACAGTTCTATACAAGCAGAACAGCAGGTCCGTCTGCAGCGTGGTGGCCAATGACGGCCGACGAAGGAGCAGGGCCTCTAGAAAGGTGAAAAAACAAATTTAGTAATTCAAATGACAAACTGAATTTCATGAGTAATGGGACCATATGTTCCACCCTGTCAAGCTGAGGTACAGCCACAGCAACCGGAGGGTGAGAGTCTCCACAGCTGAAGCTGAATCCAGCTGTAGCACAACAATCAGCTGGGATACAATAAGCAGAGACAGGCAGACACCGTTACTTACCAAGCAGACCCGCAACTGACCCGCAACGGCGCTCCGCAGGTCCCCGGCGGAGCGATCCCACGCCAGCGGTCAGCCGCACTGCGTATGAGGGGATGTTTGAGTGGTGCGCTGGCTGTTGCGCCAAGCGCCAAACTCCGCCACGGCAACCAAAAGACTCCGCCACAGGAGACGAGCGGAACCGGAAAGAGGGCGAGCTATGCACGGCCGCTTCCTTAAATATGGGGGCGCATGACGTCGCACCATTAAAGCAGGTAAAGCGCCCCGCAGCGGCAGGGAGGGAGCGCGCATCCGGCTACAAACTCATTGCAACAGTCTACACGAGAGGTCTTCAACAGGGGGTCGCGAAATTTTTGGTTGATCAGACAATTTTTTATATTTTTTAAAATTAAAATTTATTTTTCCAACCAATTTTTTTTTCGACAAATTTAAATGTATTTAAATACACATTAACATGAATCCAACATATTGTAGCGAACGGATAAATGGAGGCAGAAGACGTCATCTTTCAGTCAGCGACACACAATAATAAAAACATGAATATATGAACCTGTGTATTATTTGAATAGCTGAGTATTGAATGCACAATAACAGGGTAGCTATGTTTATACATGGCACTAGGCCCAGTTTGATATAAAACACAATTTTTTACAATATATATAGTAGGGGGTCCCTGCTCCATCTCTCCATCAGTTTGGGGTCCTTGGCCTGAAAAACATTGAAGACCCCTGGTCTACACAGTTCAGTAAAGATGTCTTTAACCTAACACTATGTAACTGTTACTGAAGAACAGCGCCCCCTGCAGCCACATGTGAGGATTAACTCTTTTTGACATGTTCACACTCAAACATCAGACTCACTTTCATCAAGCTGCTGCTTTAAGGTAAAGAAAATTGCATAATGTTGCTTTAACAACACATGAGAAACAACTGTCCCTGGTCTCAAGCCCCTTTTCCACTGGTTAGACTGGTTTTTAAAACCCACCAACATAATAACAACAGCAGCGACACAATGTCCTCATGTCGGTAAAAGCTAATTTGCAGCAGACAATAAGAACTCGACTGATTTATTGCTTGATAAGAATTGGCAGATATCAGCCGTTCAGTGACTTGTTGCATCAGAGTTTATCTCCTGATCCACACAGAAGAAAAACTTTTATTTTAAAGAAGAAGCAGAACATATTCATTCATGTTCTATATATTTGGCTGCATTTGTGTTTTATTTTCATTTATAGCTATTTATGATAAAGTTTCTGGTTAAATGCCCCAATTACATTTCTTTTTCATCAGGGTTTGATGAGATTATTGCAAAAGATAATTCATAGATAAAATCAAAAGCTGCAGCGCCACCATGTGGCTGATGATGTGGACTTGCAGGTGGGAGAAAAGTGTTCCCACTGAGACAAAGGTTTAAATGTACAACAGAAGAGTTTCCTGCCACAATAAAACACAAACCTTCTTGTCTTCACTTGAAAGCCGGAGTCATCGGTCAGAACAGAGACGTCATGTGGAGGAAAAATCCAGCAGCTGCAGAGCTTCACTGTGCAAAGACCAGCTGACAACTGCAGACATGAGGAACTGGCTGATGAGACACTGGTGGGACTGAAAGAAAACTCCCACACAGGAAGTCAAACTGAGGACACTTAAGGTGAGGGATTTCAAAATAAAACAGGACATATCGACAGAGTCCAGGTGGGATTTCACAGTTTAATAAAGATAAAAGAAAGAACACATTCAATTATGTATTTGAATTATAATCTGTTACAGTTCATCACATTTCAAAACAAAAAGCTAAATTGTCTGCAGAAGAGTGTTTTCATCAAACAGAGAATTACAAGCCATGGAAATAATCACACATAACCACAGACTGTATATGGAACATAACACACAGCCAGACGAGGTCCTTTCTCACATCGTCCTCCATTGAGTCATTGGTGAATAAGAACAAAGACATATATATACGTACGAATGGAAAACATCACAGGTTGCATTCAAACCTTTGTTGCATGACTGCGGCAAAAATATACAGAATAAGCTTTTTTTAGGGCCCAATGCCGATACCGATATCAAGGAGTAAAAAACTATCACTTATATATAAAATTGGCAATAAAGCTTAAGTATAACTATATTTTTTAAAGAAATCAAGATAAATTGAAAGAAAACACAAATACGACAGAATATATAGAACTTGAATTAAGACAAACAAATGTTCAATGTAAAATATAATCATAATGCACATTGTTTATCCTGTAAAATAAACCTTTTCATATTGGCGCATATCTTAAAAGGCCCATATCAGCCAATTGAAATATTGAACGTAAACACAAAAGCAAATATCACAGCATTTCTTTTTCATTGATCCTGAAATTCAATCCAGACAGATCATTTCTTTCCAATGAGCTGTTACAAAACTGGTGAGTCTAATATGTGAAGGTGTTTGAGGATGAATGTTGGTTTTCATGTTCTTGTTTTCTGGAGGATGCACCATTCATAGTGGTCCTGAAACAAAGTGACAATAACTGCAAATTTCTGAAGTACACACTTGATACTTCAACCCTACAACATGATCAAGGCCGTTCATAGTTTTACACAAAGGATTTGAAATTTGAGACACCAACTGAACTGCAAACTTTCTTACAAGAACTATTTAATAATGATATGATGGAGTTTCAGTTGAGGTTTATGTCAAATGCACATGAGCCAGTAGCTGAACAGCCAGTTGTTAATATTTGTACCTGAAGCTGAATGTGGATTTTCATTAAAGTGGTCAGACGTCTCCTCTGGATCACCTCGGGTTCCTGTGAAGACAGAAAACCACTTGAGAAGGTTGAGAACCACTGTTTTATTCATTTAGTTGATCTCGTTGCCACTCTAATATCTCTATCACAACCAGCATCACCAGCTTCAGGTGCTCCACACGTGTTCCAATGCAGATGAACGTCCTTGTTGTTCAAACATTAAATGGGCGCAGCAAAACCGATCCCTGGTTCAGTTTGATCTGGGTCTGACTACATTCTGGTGCACTGGTCTGGAGCCGGGTCTGAGGAACCTTTCCACCTGTAACTCTGCTTCAGACTCAACTGAAAAGTCCAAATGTCTGTCTTTGGACCATGTGACTAAAATGAGATGTTGGAAAACCACGCGTGTGTGTTGATGTCATGACATCGTGTTGGACATTTCTGTACTCATCTGCCCGTCCACCTGAAATCAGAAGGTTTTTCATTTAGGACTTCTCTGCAGGAGGCACATTTTATACTGTACCTTCCTCCGTGTCTCGTCTGATTGGTTCATAGATGCAGTTGTCACCTACGAGTCAATAAAAAATCAAATCAACATGAAATGTAATTGGAAACTTTGTGACTAGGTTCTTCTGAAAAGCAACAACTTAGAAATAGCTGTGAAGGCATTCAGTAGGAGAAGGAAGGCTGACCGTGGAGAAGAGACGAGTACATTTGCAGTTGGTTTTCATCGGGGTGGACAGGTGGGTCTGAGCTCTGATTGGTTCTCAGAGACTGGCTGAGCCTGAAACAGTCAAACAATCAGAAGTGAATGAAAAAGAAAAAGTAAAGTATTGCTGTTTTGTTGAAGATGAAACAAGAGAGAGTGGAACCAACCTGTCACAACACAGATCTGTGAAAAAGACGATAATGATCACGTTAAATGATTTTATTTTTCAACCTCTGCTCCATGACTATCGTGACAATAGTTTGGAATAAGTTTGATTTCAATGAAATGAACAAGAGCAGCTCTCACTCTTTGAATTCCTGCACCAACACAACAGCAGCAGCGAGAGGAAGAGAATCAGTGTGATGCCACCAACCAGCCCAACGACCAGCGACACAGGAGACGCAGAGGGAGGTGCTGCAGGATTAACTGGATCAGACGAGGAGCAGTGAGGAGCAAAGGCAGATCCATGACGGGGAAAATATAGAACCAACACTTCAGCAGACATTTTGACGTGAAAAAAAACAACTTTGTGAATAAGTTTTGTACTTGAAGTAATATTTCAATATGTGCAAAAAAGGTTTGTAGTTGTAGAAATACTTTGTATATGTGTAAAAAAAAGTTTCCAGCTTTAAAAATATGTGTAAAGTTTTATAAGTGTATTGACCAAGTGGACCTGGTGGTTAGAAGCCGTCTCAGTGAAAATACTGAGTAGAAAAGTTTTGAATCTACTTCTCAACCTGGAGACTCCTTTTCTACCTCATATTGATCACACTCACATTTTACTGACATCCAACTCTCCAGTGAGAAGACTCCTGAATGTTCACACTTGTAGAGACCTTCATCTGACTTTGACACAGCTGAGATTTCCAGTTCCCCTCTGACATCCCTTCGGAGGAGTTCACCATTTTTGTAGAAAGAGAAGTTGGAATAGAGGTTTCTTCCGAACGACGAGCAGCGGAGAGTAACGGACTGTCCCTCAGTCACAGGACGAGCAGGGCTGTCCAGGATAACACCACCTGGAACTGTAAACAGTTAAA
>NC_061505.1:1014193-1033876 GCF_022539355.2 Hippoglossus stenolepis | reverse complement strand
ACGTGCTCCCCAGAATATAGAGTGGTTGAGTTGGGTTCAAAGGTCAGCTCAGCATCTACCCCCCCGCACAAACAGAACATAGTTAGAGGAAATACCAACCAGACGTTTGTTCTATACGTTTACAGTTCATTCATATACTCACTAATCTTAGTAACAACATACACGAAGAAAAATGGGATGAAATATACATATTAATAAAGATAGAGAGCAATAAAGAAAAGAGTTGACTCACATTCAGTGTGTCCACAGGAGAGGAGTGTATTCAGCACTGAAAGAAACATTGGTATCTCATCAGACATTATTAAACCTGCTAAATAATCAAACACAGTACAGACTCTAGTAATAAGTCTATTAGTAAGTACTGTTATATTGTAAAAGCGAGTATGAGCAGTAGTATTAAAACTACCCATCAAAGAAATTGTACAAAAGTATGAAATGGCTTGAGAATCAATAACTTGATGAATAAAAGAAGTTAAAATATCAGTAATCTACTGTGTTTGATCCATTTATCTGAATTCATGTGGATCAGATGATTGTTTCTCTGATAATCATCGGGACAATATTCACAGCAGTAACTTTAAAGTCTATAATTCCCATTAGATCATCACAATGTTTGATTTGTTTCTAAATCAACTTTTCTTATATCAAATTATCTTTTGGCAAATAAATCAATGAATCAGGTATAAAATTGGTCTTTTTTCATCTGTCGTGCATCAAATAATCAATTTAAAGAAAATATAGTTTCCACTTTCTAACGGTTCTCCAACAATCACAATTTAGTCTCAAATAAAAGTTATTTAAGTGCGTGTAACAGAATACATGCGGCTGGTTACCTCTGCACATAGATAAAGACATTTCAGTTTCAGCGGCTGTTGCTGTGGTTGGACAAACATCTAATAAACACTTTGCATTCATAGAATAAAAGTTAGTGATACTCACAGAATAACGACAGCACACCGAGCACAGAGTGCCCCATGGTCCCATCCAGCAGCGCCACTCAAACACACTTCAAGACAGGTAGAGAATCAGAGGAACACATCTCTTATCAATATGAGAGAGGGAGGTGTTCGTGCACTTCTGTTTTCTGACTCAGTTTGCTTCTTCACAGGAACCTCACACCCCAACTCTGAGGTTGCTTGTACTTTAATACGCTTCAGTCCAGTTCAATCAATCTGCAAACACTAATATATCAGTTCTCTAACTGGGAATCATTCACTGGGAAACTGGTGGAAAAGTCCAACATGTTCATTTAAACAAAGTGAAAAACGACCGGCCCCTTTGTCCGTTTCTGCACCAAACTCATTGGGTTCTTGGTTCCATCCTTCTGCCAAGTTTTGTGGATATTGGTTCAGTAGTTTTTGTGTAATCCTGCTGATAAACCAACGAACACAACAATGGACATGGGTGAGAACATGAGCTCCTGGGTGGAGGTAGCGACGGCTTCATGGAGATCAGAAGATAATATATCAATTGATTGAGTCTTTTCAGGATCCTTCCTCTGACTCTAGATGCTCTGCATGAAGACTGCTGCTTCAAATGAAACTTTTAAAGAGCATGTATCTATGATGTCTGAAATGCTGGTGATCACCTTCAATCACAGTGTGAATAAGAACAGAACAAGAACCATGTGCAGCAGGAGTTTTAATTCATCACATTCACTTTTACCCAAACTACAAATAGAACTGTAATTAAATGTAAAAAGCCTTTTGATGTGACTAGGTTGCTGTCCTCTGTGAAGACAGTTGTGTCTCCTCTCCTTCCTCTGCAGTTGTAGATGCCTTCCTCTGAGATGCTGATTTCATCATCTGTTTCATTATATCTTAGGATCTGAGCTGCAGAGGAGGCTGAGGTTCTTCTGAACCAGTCGTATCTCCACTCAGCGGCGTTATCCACAGAGCAGATCAGTGCTGCGCTTCCCTTTCCTGTGATGGTTGTGTTATGGGCAGTCAGCCTGGGCCTGGGTTTATTGGCTTTCAAAGTGCGTGAGAGAAAATGAAAGACAAATTAAATGGGGAGAAAAGATTAAAGCGTATGAAGCAGAATTTCACTCAGTAGAGGACAAAGTTCTGATCGTAAAATATATAAGACAGAAAAGGTCTAATGATGAATCTCAACATGTAAAAGGTTCATTGAAAGTATCAAATCATCTTTTGGCAAATAAATCAATAAATCAGGTGTAAAATTGGTCTTTTTTCGTGTGTCGGGCATCAAATAATATATTTAAAGAAAATATAGTTTCCACTTTCTAACGTTTCTCCAACAATCACAATTTAGTCTCAAATAAAAGTTATTTAAGTGCGTGTAACAGAATACATGCGGCTGGTTACCTCTGCACATAGATTGTTGCGATGATGGCTGAGGTTCCATGTTTACTGGGTAAATAAACTAGGGTCAGCTGGACATTGTCTCATTGCATTTCGTTCAGTTGTGTTTCAGCTCAGTGGGACGACACAGTCAGAGCTCCACTCTACACATTGATATATGAATGAATAATAAAAGTACAATAAAAAGGTCAAATCATAAACTGTACACAAACACTTTATCACCAGTACAAAGCATATTCAAGTAAATAAACCCCAGAAATCTCATTGTAACAAATCATGAATATGAAAAGTCGTGAAGAAATAAAGAAATGTGCGTCTATGGAAATGTGTAAAACGTGTTGCAGATGCCAGCTTCACATTTCATGTGAAACACTGTGCACATGAAAAATCCCTTCATGCACCAGTGTGTTAGTGGTTCTGTGTGTGTTTATGGCATCATGGATTTAAGACCTTTGGCAATAAATGGCAAAAAGGTGAAAGTGCAGAATAAAAGTGGATGATTTCACACACAGAGGAAAAGTAAGAGATCAGGGGAATAAAACAAACAACCTGCTGGACGTCAGAGGAAGTCGAGATGATGACGTCACATGAAATAGAGTGAAGCAGCAGCTCAAGGTCAACTTTATTATCCCCAAGAGTCCGTTTGTGTTACAGCCAGCAGAGAATAAAGGAAAGTCATAATTCTATACACACAACGCACCAAATGTAGCCTGAAGGAATCCTCAGGTTCCGAATCAGGCCTGAGAGGATCGGGAAGATTCAGACTTGCATTAATGTGGTCGGATCAGGGTCAAGTCTGAATGGACCAGGTTCTGGCTGAATCAAGTGGGTCGGGATCAAGCCCCATTAAATGTGACTGGGTGGTTCTGGTGTTAATGTGCTGGAATGGACTGGTCTGCATTGGGCTCAGGCCTGAAGGTTCAGACTTTGACTCAGGCCCAAACAGATCAGACTGAATCTCCCTCAGACCAGCATTAAAGTGGCCAGGGCCGGAGTCCAGCTGGATCGGATCGGGTCCTGAATCAACTGGAACTAGGAACAAAGCTCAGGCCGTTCTCTACAACATGTTAGCAACAGGGAGGTTGAAGGTTCTCTATAGAACCGGAGCAAAGCCTTTCTAACTGTAGAAGCATGTGTTTGACTGGACATACACACAAACAGCTCCACGGTGGTGCTGTCTCGAGGGCCGTTCTTCCAAAGCCTCTTGCACTGGTATCTCCCAGCATCAGACAGCTTCAGGCTGGAGATCCTTAACCAGATGTTTCCACTTTTCAGTTATTTCCAGATGAAGCTCGTCCTGTACTCAAAGTCCGATTTCTTCATCTCGTGAGTCTCGCAGCCATCCCGGTACAGGAAGACGAAGTTTGGCTGCAGGTGTTCGTTGGTCCGCTCCACTGTTGGAAAGTCTCCACCGTCTGTGAGGTTGAAAGTACACGGCAGAGCCACGTCTCCGCCAGCAAAGGCCCAGACCTTCTCTGGACCATCGGCTCCCTCTGGTGGACCATGCACCGAAGATTCACCTAAAAAACAAACAGTACCACGATTCCATTCATTCTTTCACTTGAGCAGAAATGGAACTGCAGCTCGTAGTCAGGCTCTTTGACATGAAATACAACAAGAGTGTGCATCATGTGCATTAGACGCCACCTCATGGTCCTTTTAGATATGAAATGCAGAACATGCTGGTTTCACCTGGTTATTACAACACGACTGTTTCACTGGGTTTCATCTTCTATTCAGCTGATTGTATTTTCAAGCATTTAACTGTGTGCATGTTTGTGCTTCATAACTTCCGGCTCTGCACTACTTAATTTACATGTTCACATGAAGCTCATTTATAGAGTTAGTTATATAAAGTTATTCAGTAAAAATAAAGTCACGCACCTGAACCTGCACAACAAGGGAGCAGAGCTGAAACCAGGAGGAGACGATAAAACATTCACGCAATTAAAATATTACTGATGTAAATAAAATATTACTTAAAAATTAATTTTAAAAGGCGTTGTCCCTTTTTTATTATTATTATTATTCACAAACAAACAACATTTCTGTTATTGGCCTTCTCCGCCATCTAGAGGTTGATGGTGTGTACTGCATCGTGGTGTCTCACCTGTCGAACATGAAGTTAACTCTCAGCTGAACCTTTAAACCACGTGTTGACATTTACATCATTGAAATCAGGTGTTTTATAATCTCGTTTATACACAACATTAACACGAAGATGAAAGAGAAGAATTAGAGACAAACAAGAGGATTGATTATTAAAACCAGGGCAGAAATATAAGAGGGAAAATGTGACAGAACCATTCCATTAAAACAAAAACAGGAAAATGATGAAGATGATGCAGAGGTGGTGTTTTTATCCAGAAGAAACTTTGTGTCTCCATTTCCTCTCGTCTGGATAATTATTGTAACATTCACCTGACAGCTCCGGGTTCTCACAGACTATCTGAATCATTTACAAAGTTTTATTTGATCTGGTTTCTACTCTTTCCTCATCTATAATATTTCTTATTTCTGTATCTGAGCTGGAATGTTGTGTGACCTTCAAATCGTTTCCTTCAACCCAGGTAAAGATTAAAGGTCAAATAAACCTGAGCAAAGCTGAACAGGGGATTTTTGTGTTGTTCCGTCGTGTAAATTCAAAGAAACAGAAGAGGAACAAACGTTCGTATTAAAGGTGAAAGAATTGATACGGTCACTGAATATAATTTGTTAGCGTGATGCTGGAGGATGCTTTGCGTTTTAGAAAACAGCCTCATCTATATTCATATTTCTACTGTTATTGTAGAATAACAGTAGAAATATCACCTAATATCACCTTATCTTATCTTATCTTACCATATCTCATTGTAATACCTTATCTCATCTGATCTCATCTGATTATATGTCATCTTACCGTATCTGAAGCTATGGTGGAGTGAGTCATGATGTGTTTCAGTGTCCATGGTCCCTTTCAAACCAAACAGGTGAACTTTACAGAGGATGTTGTCATGGAAACGGACTCAGTTGAACAGAACTAAACCTTGTCATCAGTTTTCATCAAACCAGTTTCTCCAGCTGCGTCCAGTTGGGTCCAGATGAGTCCAGCTGTGTCCAATCAGCTGATGGGAGTCTATATGTGCACGCGCTCCTCACTTCCCCTCACTTGGCCGGTGTCGTGTCTCCAGGTCACGAGCTGCGGAAAAAGACGCAGAACAAACTCAACTCGACGCAGAAAACGCGCCGCTGCGACAGAAAGTGAATCAAAGAAGAACAAAGTTTCCTCTTCGGGAGGAAGAAGCCGCTCGTGACGTCACACGCCGGAAACTCCACCACGACGACCCCTGATGGGCGCGTGGGAGCAGCGGGTCGTAGTTTAACTTCGTTTTTGTTTTCACGTTATTAGAAAGTTCTTCGCGTCTTTTTAACGTTTTTCTTATTTAAACGGTTTCATCGTGGACACACGACGGGGTCGAGCACGTCCAGGTCCGACCCTCCTCATCACAGGTGAGTGACGTCACGTGCCTTTTTATTGAGTTTATATTTTAAAAAGTTTCTATAAATTATTCTTTAAGTACATTTAACAAGGTACAATACAGTAGTCTAATAAAATGCTGTGAAATAACATTTAAAGTACAAATAAAGAAGTACAATAAAATTAATGGATTCAATGAAGTAGAACATTTTGGAATAAAATTTATAAAAATAAATTCAAATATATAAAGTTAAATGGAGTAAATTGGAACAGGAGTTAAATATAATGAAGGGGAATTTAAATCGAGTGAATTAAATCTACTAAAGAAATGTTTGTCTTCTCTTGTCTGAACAGAAACTCGGAGACGTGGTCGACTTCGTCCAACGTCTCCAACAACATGAACTTTCTCTCAAAAGGTGAGTGACTTGTGATTTTAGATTTGTTTCACGTTTGTTTTTATATATAAGAAATTATTTTAGCCAACTACTCAATTAAAACAAACTGTCTTAAAACATTTAAATACAATTGATGGAACTGATGCAGTTCAATAAACTCACTCTGCATTAATATATTATAATAATATATAAAATATTTATTTTCATGTCACATTATATTTTAAGATTGAATTTTTATTTTCCAAAATTAACCAGTTCATATCTAAAAGTGAGCCAGTAACATGACATTATTTTGATGGGATATTTTTGTATTTTTGACACGCTGCATTTCTAAAACATGATCTCTGAGAAGCATGGTATTTGTTATTTGGTTTATTTTGTATTTAGTGTTTGAATTAATATTTGCACAGTTTTGATATTCACAGGATATTTGCTCCATTTGTAAATTAGTGTCAGGTGTGTCTATGATTATATAAATTATGAAAATCAAAATCTGACTGTTTACTTTTGTTTTTCTTTCAGGTCGATCTTCAGGAAGATCATCAAACAGTAGGACTCTTTTCTCTTGATTCTTGTTGGCCGCCGAGCCTTTACATGTGTTCATCATGGCCGCCGAGCCTTTACATGTGTTCATCATGGCCGCCGAGCCTTTACATGTGTTCATCATGGCCGCCGTGTCAACATGTCGTTCATCGGCATCCATCTTATCCTTTCTTCTTCGCTTGTCTGTCTGAGAATTGTGCAGCTGATCTGCAGGTTCGACATGGAGCTGTAGCCGAGGAGAGCATCTAGTGGTAGTTTCGCGTACTGCAGTATGAGCGTTTTGTTGTAGGTAAAGTCTGGCTCTGGTGGATTTGTTTGGACCTGCTGAGCTCGTGATGTGGACGAATCAGATGGCTGAATGCGTTTGTGTGAGTTGTTGGATTTAAAGGATCTTCAGCTCAGCAGTTCATATTAAGGTAGAAGACTCAGTGTGGCCTGGTTTGTCCAAAATGGCTGCCGTGCCATTGCTTTCAACTTTTCAATGAGCTTGAAATATGGATAACAAACTTTTCCTTTTTAGGTTGAGTCTACGACGGGTGAGTCCATATTTAAAGTTTTCTCTCTTGGACGGTCGCCGTGTCGGCCTCCCCTCTGTTCTCTTTAGACAGGTTCGTTTTTTTATTTTGTAGAACAGGGGAATAAAACTTGTGTCCTTGATTATTTAAATTGAAATGTGCGTTTCGAGATGAGGGTTGAACAGCTGAGAACAGGGTTTCTGACAACGAGCTCAAATGAAATGTAACGATGTTGGAATAACCACAAACATCCTGCTTTTGACAGGATTAAAAGCAAATGTGAGTTTCCACCCAAATCATTGCTCCAATAATAAGTTAAAAACTGACTATTAATTAATGTTTAAACTCTTTATTTAGTCTGCCCTTAAAAACAAGTATTACCTTAAAACTGGAGATTGTTTCTTCAGTCTGACAAAAATCCAGACTTTGTAAAGCTTGTGTCTAGACCAGTATAAGTCTGTTTCCCTTGTGATGCATGTGATCCTCCGTCCGTCCAACGTGGCCACTCCATGGTCCAGCATTTGGTTCCTGGTGCATTTCCAACCATAGATCCTGAAGGATCTAACCAACAGTAAGTGCCTGTTCTTCTTTTTGGGCTGGGGTTTTGCTTGGCCACCGTGCCATACCTGCATTTCTATTTCTCCATTTGTTCAACAGAGGACCACGCACCTGCTTGTGTCCGTCCAAAATAGTTAAATGCGCATACGTTAAAACATTTTCCCTTGTGTACCACAAGTAAGGAACACTTGTTTTTCGCCGGGCCGCCGTGCCATGGCAGCGCCTTTTCAGCAGCCGCCGTGCCAATCTGTCCTCTTGTCGTGGCCGCCGTGTCACGACTGCTTTTCCCGGCCGCCGTGCCGATCTTTCTATCATGGCTGCTGTGCCATTGCCGTCGGTTCAATGGTACGGAGCCATCGTCCGTTTAAAAATTCGCAAGTTAATCAATTAGGATAAACATCTCCTGAACTAAAAATAACACATTTTCTTAAATTGTGAACGAAATAAATTCAACTTAATAAAAATTTGAACGGAGCATTAAGATTTATTTACTTTTTGTTTTGCTCTAGTGATGGGTGGAAACGGTATCTTTAGGTAGGTTTGGAACCTTCAAGGTAGTGATCTAGAAGAACCAAAATGTTGGGTCAGGACTGGACTGATGTTGGTTTGTCTGAGAACAGAGCACTGATTCAGTAATCTGGTTAGTTTCTGGAATGTAAATCAATCTGAAGGTGCTCTGTTGTGTTGCCACGTGGCCTAAACTTCTATCTCTGTCCCATATGGCCGCCGTGCCTGCCTCTCATCTGTCAAACCAGTACTGGTACATTAACATTTCTCTTTCCATCCTTCATTAACTATTTTTCCTCTGAACAGTAGGTCATGTTGGATCAACACTGCCGCAATTAATAGCTTGTGGTTTGTCTTGGCCACCGTAATTTGATCCAACATAGCTGACTTTCAGCTTGCACGTCCATTTCCTGGTGGAGCTGCATTTCTATTTTCATCCTATAATTTTATTTTGTGATGGATCTGCATCTCTATTTTGCTCCATCCAACATGGCCACATCTGTCCGAAACATCACATCTGGCCGCCGTGCCTCTTGCTCTCTTGCCATGTTTTTCTCTCTCCCAGTGAAAGTGCTTTCTCTTGGCTGCTGTGTCACATTTTTATTTCTGTCTAAAATGGCCGCCGTGCCCGTCTATCATATCTCATCTTTGTTTCATTGGCCTGTTTTGTATTGAAGGTGCAATGTCACCGTCCTACAAAAAGGCAGACTGTGTGGTTGTCTCTCTGTTCGCTTTGTGTGTGTGAGGACTACCCAACAATGACGAGGCCTTTGGATGAAGAAGAGGGCCACGATGGACCCAACCCTCTTGACGAGGCCCCTTTGCCCCAGGATGTCTTAAGGTTTGTCCTTTTGAAATTATCTACATCTGTTTAAACTTTGCTTGTTTTATACTTTTTAATTGTATTCTTTATCACGTGTCAAATTTTAAAGCTTGACTGCTGTGGCCTGAACCTGCCTCTGTGCCAACGGATGAAGACTACCAAGGTACTACTACAACAGCAGACCCCTCCCTCCCTGATGAAGACGGCCACGGCGGACTTCCCTCCTTGAAGAAGACGGCCACAGCGGACCCCCCTCCCTCCCTGATGAAGACGGCCACAGCGGACCCCCTCCCTCCCTGATGAAGACGGCCACAGCGGACCCCCTCCCTCCCTGATGAAGATGGCCACGGCGACCCCTCCTCCCTGATGAAAGGCCACGCGGACCCCCTCCCTCCTTGAAGAAAGACCACAGCGGACCCCCCTCCCGAGAAGGCGCCACGGCGCGGCGACCCTCCCTCCCTGATGAAGCGGCCACGGCGGACCCCTCCCTCCTGATGAAGACGGCCACCGGCGGACCCCCTCCCTCCTGATGAAGGCGGCCACGGCGGACCCCCTCCCTGATGAAGACGGCCACGGTGGACCCCTCCCTCCCTGAGAAGAAGCGCCACGCGGACCCCCTCCCTCCTTGAAGAAGGCGGCCACGGCGGACCCCCTCCCTCCCTGATGAAGGCGGCCACGGCGGACCCCTCCCTCCCTCCTGATGGCGGGCCACGGCGGACCCCTCCTCCTTGAAGAAGACGGCCACGGCGGACCCCTCCCTCCCTAGTAGAGGCGGCCACGGCGGACCCTTCCCTCCTTGAAGAGCGCCACGGCGGACCCCCTCCCTCCTGATGAAGACGGCCACGGCGGACCCCTCCCTCCCTGATAAGACGGCCACGGCGGACCCCTCCCTCCCTGAGAAAACGGCCACGGCGGACCCCTCCTCCTTGAAGAAGGCGGCCACGGCGGACCCCCTCCCTCCCTGATGAAGACGGCCACGGCGGACCCCTCCCTCCCTGATGAAGACGGCCACGGCGGACCCCCTCCTCCTTGAAGAAGATGCCCTTTGCCCCAGGATGTCTTGAGGTATGTCTTTTTAAAATCAACTTCTGTTTAAACCTTTCCTGTTTTGTACTTATGCCAAATAAGTGGAATGGTGTGGCCAGGATGGACCCAACCCTCCTTGATGAAGAAGAGGGCCACGATGGACCCAATCCTCTTTGATGAAGAAGAGGGCCACGATGGACCCAATCCTCTTTGATGAAGAAGAGGGCCACGGTGGACCCAATCCTCTTTGATGAAGAAGAGGGCCACGATGGACCCAACCCTCTTTGATGAGGAAGAGGGCCACGGCGGACCCAACCCTCTTTGATGAAGAAGAGGGCCACGATGGACCCAACCCTCTTTGATGAAGAAGAGGGCCCCGGCGGACCCAACCCTCTTTGATGAAGAAGAGGACGGACCCAACCCTCTTTGATGAAGAAGAGGGCCACGGACCCAACCCTCTTTGATGAAGAAGAGGGCCACGGCGGACCCAATCCTCTTTGATGAAGAAGAGGGCCACGATGGACCCAATCCTCTTTGATGAAGAAGAGGGCCACGATGGACCCAGCCCTCTTTGATGAAGAAGAGGGCCACGATGGACCCAATCCTCTTTGATGAAGAAGAGGGCCACGATGGACCCAACCCTCTTTGATGAGGAAGAGGGCCACGATGGACCCAACCCTCTTTGATGAAGAAGAGGGCCACGATGGACCCAACCCTCTTTGATGAAGAAGAGGGCCACGGCGGACCCAATCCTCTTTGATGAAGAAGAGGGCCACGATGGACCCAATCCTCTTTGATGAAGAAGAGGGCCACGGACCCAACCCTCTTTGATGAAGAAGAGGGCCACGATGGACCAATCCTCTTTGATGAAGAAGAGGGCCACGATGGACCCAACCCTCTTGGCGAGGCCCCTTTGCCCCAGGATGTCTTAAGGTTTGTCCTTTTGAAATTATCTACATCTGTTTAAACTTTGCTTGTTTTATACTTTTAATTGTATTCTTTATCACGTGTCAAATTTTAAAGCTTGACTGCTGTGGCCTGAACCTGCCTCTGTGCCAACGGATGAAGACTACCAAGGTACTACTACAACAGCAGACCCCTCCCTCCCTGATGAAGACGGCCACGGCGGACTTCCCTCCTTGAAGAAGACGCACAGCGGACCCCCTCCCCCCCGATGAAAGCGGCTGCCGGACCCCTCCCTCCCTGATGAAGACGGCCACGGCGCCCCTCCCTCCCTGATGAAGATGGCCACGGCGGACCCCTCCCTCCCAGTGAAGCGGCGGACCCCCCTCCCTCCTTGAAGAAGACGGCCACGGCGGACCCCCTCCCTCCCTGATGAAGACGCCCAGCACTCCCTCCCTGATGGAAGGCAGCGACCTTCCTCCTTGAAGAAGATGCCCCTTTGGTCTTGAGGTATGTCTTTTTAAAATCAACTTCTGTTTAAACCTCCTGTTGTACTTATGCCAAATAAGTGGAATGGTGTGGCCAGGACCCAACCTCCTTGATGAAGAAGAGGGCCACGATGGACCCAATCCTCTTTGATGAAGAAGAGGGCCACGACGGACTCAATCCTCTTTGATGAAGAAGAGGCCACGACCCCCCGATGAAGAAGAAATTGCGGCCCTCTTTGATGAAGACGAGGACACCCTTTGATGAAGGAGGGCCACGATGGACCCAATCCTCTTTGATGAAGAAGAGGGCCATGGACCAATCCTCTTATGAAGAAGAGGGCCACGATGGACCCAACCCTCTTTGATGAGAGGGCCACGGGACCCAACCTCTTGATGAGAGGTCCCAACCTTAAGAAGAGGCCAACGGCCCAACCCTTGATGAAGAAGAGCCCCGGCGGACCAACCCTCTTGATGAAGAAGAGGGCCACGATGGACCCAATCCTCTTTGATGAAGAAGAGGGCCACGATGGACCCAATCCTCTTTGATGAAGAAGAGGCCACGATGGACCCAATCCTTTGATGAAGAAGAGGCCACGATGGACTCAATCCTCTTTGATGAAAAAGAGGGCCACGGCGGATCACCCTTTTTGATGAAGAAGAGGGCCACGATGGACCAACCCTCTTTGATGAAGAGAGGGCCACGATGGACCAAATCCTCTTTGATGAAGAAGAGGGCCACGATGGACCAATCCTCTTTGATGAAGAAGAGGGCCACGATGGACCAATCCTCTTTGATGAAGAAGAGGGCCACGATGGACCCAACCTCTTTGATGAGGAAGAGGCCACGGCGGCCCAACCCTCTTTGATGAAGAAGAGAGGCACGATGGACCAATCCTCTTTGATGAAGAAGAGGCCTGGCGGACCAACCTCTTTGATGAAGAAGAGGGCCACGGCGGACCCAACCCTCTTTGATGAAGAAGGGGGCCACGATGGACCCAATCCTCTTTGATCAAGAAGAACGCCCAATCCTCTTTGATGAAGAAGAGAGCCGCGATGGACCCAATCCTCTTTGATGAAGAGGGGCCACGATGGACAAGCCTCTTTTGAAGAAGAGGGCCACGATGGACCCAATCCTCTTTGATGAAGAAGAGGGCCACGATGGACCCAACCCTCTTTTGAGGAAGAGGACACGATGGACCCAACCCTCTTTGATGAAGAAGAGGGCCACGATGGACCCAACCTCTTTGATGAAAGAGGGCCACGATGGACCCAACCCTTGATGAAGAGAGAGGGCCACGATGGACAATCCTCTTTGATGAAGAAGAGGCCCGACCAACCTCTTTGATGAAGCCCGATGGGACCCCCCTCTTTGATGAAGAAGGGCCCACGATGGACCCAATCCTCTTTGATGAAGAAGAGGGCCACGATGGACCCAATCCTCTTTGATGAAGAAGAGGGCGGCGGACCCAACCTCTTTGATGAAGAAGGGCCGATGACCCTTGAGGAGAAGCCGAGGGACCAACCCTCTTTGATGAAGAAGGGGCACGCGGACAACCTTTAGAAGAGGAAGAGGATAAACCCTTTGAAAGGGCAGACCCCTCTTGATGAAAGCCAGTGCACGACCCTCTTTGATGAAGAAGGGGCCACGATGGACCCAATCCTCTTTGATGAAGAAGAGGGCCACGATGGACCAATCCTCTTTGATGAAGAAGAGGGCCACGATGGACAACCTTTGATGAGAAGACACGGCCCAACCTCTTGATGAAGACACAAGAGGGCCAGATGGACAACCTCTTTGATGAGAAGGGCCACGATGGACCCAATCCTTTGATGAAGAAGAGCGGCGGACAACCCTCTTTGATGAAGAAGAGGGCCACGGGCAACCTCTTTGATGAAGAAGAGGCCACGATGGACCCAATCCTCTTTGATCAAGAAGAGGCCCGGCGACCCAATCCTCTTTGATGAAGAAGAGGCACGATGGACCAATCCTCTTTGATGAAGAAGAGGCGATGGACCCAGCCCTTTGATGAAGAGGCGATGAACCTCTTTGATGAAGAAGGCCACGATGGACCCAACCCTCTTTGATGAGGAAGAGGGCCACGATGGACCCAACCCTCTTTGATGAAGAAGAGGCCACGATGGACTAACCTCTTTGATGAAGAGGGCCACGATGGACCAATCCTCTTTGATGAAGAAGAGGGGCCAACCACCCTCTGAAAAGAAGAGGGCACGATGGACCCAATCCTCTTTGATGAAGAAGAGGGCCACGATGGACCCAATCCTCTTTGATGAAGAAAGGGCCACGGCGGACCAACCCTCTTTGATGAAGAAGAGGACCACGATGGACCCAATCCTCTTTGATGATGAAGAAGACACGGCGGACCCAACCTCTTTGATGAAGAGAGGGCCAGGCCGGCCCCTTTGATGAAGAAGCGGAGAACGATGGACCCAATCCTCTTTGATGAAGAAGAGGGCCACGATGGACCCAATCCTCTTTGATGAAGAAGAGGGCCACGATGGACCCAACCCTCTTTGATGAGGAAGAGGGCCACGGCGGACCCAACCCTCTTTGATGAAGAAGAGGGCCACGATGGACCCATTCTTTGATGAAGAAGAGGGCCACGGCGGACCCAACCCTCTTTGATGAAGAAGAGGGCCACGATGGACCAACGATGCAACCTCTGATGAAGAAGAGGCCACGATGGACCCAATCCTCTTTGATGAAGAGACCAGGCGGACCAACTCTTTGATGAAGAGGAGGACGATGGACCCAATCCTCTTTGATGAAGAAGAGGGCCACGATGGACCCAACCCTCTTTGATGAAGAAGAGGGCCACGATGGACCCAATCCTCTTTGATGAAGAAGAGGGCCACGATGGACCCAACCCTCTTTGATGAAGAAGAGGGCCACGATGGACCCCCAGAGGGCCACGTGGACCCAACCCTCTTGATGAAAGAGGGCACGATGGACCCAATCCTCTTGATGAAGAAGAGAGACGGACCCAATCCTCTTTGATGAAGAGGGCCACGGCGGACCCAATCCTCTTTGATGAAGAAGAGGGCCACGACGGACCCAATCCTCTTTGATGAAGAAGAGGGCCACGCGGACCCAACCTCTTTGATGAAGAAGAGGCACGAGGACCCAACCCTCTTTGATGAAGAAGAGGCACGATGGACCCACCTTGAAAAGGGCCACGACGGACCCAACCCTCTTTGATGAAGAAGAGGGCCACGGCGGACCCAATCCTCTTTGATGAAGAAGAGGGCCACGATGGACCCAACCCTCTTTGATGAAGAAGAGGGCCACGATGGACCCAACCCTCTTTGATGAAGAAGAGGGCCACGATGGACCCAACCCTCTTTGATGAAGAAGAGGGCCACGATGGACCCAACCCTCTTTGATGAAGAAGAGGGCCACGGCGGACCCAACCCTCTTTGATGAAGAAGAGGGCCACGGCGGACCCAACCCTCTTTGATGAAGAAGAGGGCCGGACCCAATCCTCTTTGATGAAGAAGAGGGCCACGACGGACCCAATCCTCTTTGATGAAGAAGAGGGCCACGACGGACCCAATCCTCTTTGATGAAGAAGAGGCCCACGATGGACCCAATCCTCTTTGATGAAGAAGAGGGCCACGGCGGACCCAACCCTCTTTGATGAAGAAGAGGGCCACGGCGACCAACGATGGACCCAACCCTCTTGATGAAGAAGAGGGCCCGACGGACCCAATCCTCTTTGATGAAGAGAGGGCCACGATGGACCCAATCCTCTTTGATGAAGAAGAGGGCCACGATGGACCCAGCCCTCTTTGATGAAGAAGAGCCACGATGGACCAACCCTTGATGAGAAGAGGCCCGATGGACCCAACTCTTGATGAAGAAGAGGGCCACTGGACCCAACCCTCTTTGATGAAGAAGAGGGCCACGATGGACCCAATCCTCTTTGATGAAGAAGAGGGCCACGGGGACCCAATCCTCTTTGATGAAGAAGAGGGCCGACGACCCAATCCTCTTGATGAAGAAGAGCGACCCAATCCTCTTTGATGAAGAGGGCCACGGCGGACCAACCCTCTTTGATGAAGAAGAGGGCCACGATGGACCCAACCCTCTTTGATGAAGAAGAGGGCCACGATGGACCCAACCTTTGATGAAGAAGGGCCACGGGACAACCTCTTTGATGAAGAAGAGGGCCACGATGGACCCAATCCTCTTTGATGAAGAAGAGGGCCACGATGGACCCAATCCTCTTTGATGAAGAAGAGGGCCACGATGGACCCAATCCTCTTTGATGAAGAAGAGGGCCACGGCGGACCCAACCCTCTTTGATGAAGAAGAGGGCCACGATGGACCAATCCTCTTTGTTGATGAAGAAGAGGGCCACGCCGGACCCAATCCTCTTTGATGAAGAAGAGGGCCACGATGGACCCAATCCTCTTTGATGAAGAAGAGGGCCACGATGGACCCAACCCTCTTTGATGAAGAAGAGGGCCACGATGGACCATCCTCTTTGATGAAGAAGAGGCCACGGCGGACCCAATCCTCTTTGATGAAGAAGAGGGCCACGGCGGACCCAATCCTCTTTGATGAAGAAGAGGGCCACGGCGGACCCAATCCTCTTTGATGAAGAAGAGGGCCACGGCGGACCCCCTCCCTCCTTGATGAAGATGCCCCTTTGCCCCAGGATGTCTTAAGGTTTGTCCTTTTGTAATTATCAACTTCTGTTTAAACTTTGCTTGTTTTATACTTTATTAATTCTTTATCACGTGTCAAATTTGAAAGCTTGACTGCTGTGGCCTGAACCTGCCTCTGTGCCAACGGATAAAGACTACCAAGGTACTACTACCACAGCACATGCCTCCCTCCCTGATGAAGACGGCCACAGCGGACCCCCCCTCCCTCCTTGAAGAAGATGCCCCTTTGCCCCAGGATGTCTTGAGGTATGTCCTTTTGAGATGGATCATCCACTTCTGTTTGAACCTTGCCTGTTTTATAATCATGTTAATTGTTTGGGGGTTTTTTGTCACGTGTTGAACCTTAAAGCTGGAATTCTGTGGCGTGACCTGAGGTCAAAGTCTACTGCCCCGACCTCCAGACCTAACCTCCAACTGGAGCAAGTCACCCACAGGACATGGTCGACCATCCAGTTTAACGAGGATTGTGCCACCGCGTGTGGGGGGGGGGGTTCAGAGTCAGGGTCACACGTAGTCAGTCAGTTATTTTAATTGTTTTTTTGTTTTTTTTATTGAAAGTTTGTTGGCGATACATAGGTTGTTTGAAAGTTGTTGAACGTAGTTATGCTGATGTGTTGGATGTTCTACCTCAGTACGTTTTAATCAACCTGGGATGAAAGCAGAATAACGTAGTCATTTGAACAGGATTTCTTACATGATGTGAACTGTTGAGGTTTTGCTAATGGATGATTTTATTGACTGGTTTTTGAGGAGTTGTTTGAATTTAAATTTTACGACAGTTAGTTTGCTTCGATACTGGTTAATTTTAACTGATTGTGTATTCAGCCCATGGATGATGTATTATGAAAAATATTCAGTCTTCATTGGCATCGGACTGTTTGCTATCAAATTATTGATTAATTCATCACACATTAAATATCTGCTTATTTAGTTGACTGGTTCCATTGTATTAAAGATGGAGGTACGTGGGCCAGTTGTGTTTAGACTTTCACCACCAAAATGTTCCTGTTTATTGCAATTTACAGATAATTGGGAAAAGTTTAAAGCTGCCTTGTCTCACTCTGCCAAGTTTAATTCCAACTGAAGACTCAAGTTGAACCTTTCTGTTCAATTAAGTTTAGTATCATGATGGGAGGCCTCCCAGCAGGGGAATTTAACCCACCCCTGCAAATCGTTATGACACTTGCGTACGTTAAACATAATCCGTGATGCAGGGACACTTCTGGACAGTTTCATACGTGGGATTGTCTTCACTCTGTAGGAAGGGCACAGGATAGGAGCGCGTTTGGGTTGTTTGGGACGAGCTAAACTTGGCAGAGAGACAACTCATTTAAACTTTATTCTAATTTATGACCAAATTGAGGTGAACCAGGTTGATGCCAGGTTCTCCTGAGTTACCAGTTATTGACATATCTCAAACTAAGGCATTATACCGTGGGCTGAATTCTAGATGTCTTGTTCAACTGTATTTGTATGTATGGGATAAGTACATAGGATTTTGGTTTCGTGACTATGGTTGTAGACCGTTGGTAAGTGCCCTCCTGTGGCAGAAGTGTGCAGCTGCAGTATTAAGTGTTGATTTCATTAGTGGAAGCTTGACTTCTGGGATTCACATTGTCTCAACTTTTTTTATGTGGACAAACCTTACTAAAGGGTTTGTGATCATTTTGTTCTTGTTTTTGTTGAGTCTTTAGTTCCATTTCAACACTTTGGGGCCACAAATGAGGAGCCACCAGCTGAAATGGCCCAACGGGATTGTATGGTATGGCTGAAATGTATTTTGGATGAAGAGGTTACATCAGAACCTCCTGTACACATCTTTTCAACATCGGCTCACTGTTGTCTTTGCTGTCCAATATTTGTAACTTTCTAGAATTAACAATCTGACATTGATGCCAACTTGATACCACGGTGGACTAGCTCGGTGAGTTATTTGGGACAATGTTTAATCCAACATCCAAGTTTGTTGCATGAGAAACAACGATAACCTGGTTGTCTGGGCGGAGTTCTTCCTCTGCTGTTGATTCTGTTGCTTCTTCCTGAAGTTTCTCTCTGCTTCAACCCTCATTTGACTTCGCATGGAAACGATCCCTCTTCTTTGTCCCCACGTCTCACCATCTCTTTATGTGGCCTGTCGACGCTCACTGCTGCCGTTGCACCTGTAAAAGGAAGTTGTTTTCTTAATTCAGCTTGACTGTTTTCACATGTCTGGGTAGATGTGTCTGTTGACCACTGACTGAGCAGAAAACTTGAAATGCTTGATCCTAATTTATCCAAAGGCTACAATAGACTAATCTGTTTACAAGTCACTCTAAAAATAGAGATTCTGAAATGTTGCGTGTCTTCAGTACCATTTCTGAGGGACTGTAACCCAACCCTCAGTCTGTAAAACAGCTGGGCTTGCTGCCTGTTTTTCTTAATTTAGAGATCAGTGAGGATTTAATGAGTTGGGTTTCCTTATCTACAGAGAACAAGGTAAATTGAGTCGACTCGCATAAGAAGGCAAGGATTTACTCCTTCCCCTTGTTCTCTGTATTTGAGGAAGTCTGGTCATGGACCCTTACAGTGTTTTGCCAGTTTCCAAAACCAGACAAGGATCCATCTGGTTTTGGGGATATCTTGGCAAACATTAGCGATTATTGGGAACATGGTAAAGAATTGCATAAGAGCAAAATACACCATGATCACTTGTAGAGGGTGAGTCTGAAGCATTTGGATGAATCAGGATCAAGCGCTTCTAGTTGTCTGCTTCATCAATGATCGTTTGCCACGTCTTACCAAACACATGAAAACAGTCACGCTGAGCTGGGAGACGCCTCCTTTTGTAGATGTGACAACAGCAGTGAACGTCGGAAGGCTGCATGAAGAGGTGGTGAGACATGCTGACAAAGAAGTGGGATTGTTTCTGTGCAAAGTCAAATGAGGGTTGAAGCGGAGGGAAGCTTCAGGGGGAAGCTACAGAATCTGTAGCAGAAGAAGAACTCTGCCGAGACAGCTTGGAGGTCGCGGTTTCTTATGCAACCAACGGAAGACATTGCGTTAAGCGTTGTCCCGAATGACTAGCCAAGCTGGCCGACTGAGGTGTGAAGTGAGTCTCAGATGTCAGATTGTTGGTTTTGGTGAGTTGCAAATGATGCATGGCACAGATGACTGTTTGCCAATGTTGGAAAGGTGTTGGGTGGGAGGGGTCAGATGCAATCCCACCATCTGAAGGATGCAGTCAGGCAGAACTTGAAATGGTGCTGGTAGTAGTACATAGGAGCCACTGGAGTGTTTGAGGAGCAACTGGTGAACAAGGATTATTCAAGACTTTCTATTTACCAGTATTGGTTTGTGGATGGAGAATAGGTCATGTAGGTGCATGTAAATTGGGTTATATTTTTCTCCTGTATTGTCATGGAAGCCCCCACACAAAATAGTCTATACCAAAAGGTTAGCTGTTGAACCCCCCCACA
>NC_061505.1:1004193-1006693 GCF_022539355.2 Hippoglossus stenolepis | reverse complement strand
AGCCTGTAGAGCAGCAGGAGGCCGGACATGACGTATAAACTCTGCTGTGGAAAGATCAGTGTTGTTGTTTACAGCTCATCCACACCGGCGTTGGCCCTCATCACCAAAAGATCTGGAACCTCCTCGTGTTTCCAAGTGGACGTCTTCGTCTTCTACGTGTACGGCTCCTCTTCTTCATCCTGAGATCTTTGTGTTCTTCCAGTTTCACGTCCGTCACGTGTTAGAAACCTCATCAACACGTCCACTCGCTCACTGGGACGCTTCCACACATTGTCCTGCTGTGTCCTCACATGGACTCACGAGGACATGTTACAGACATGTTACTAGGAGGCTGCAGGAGTGAGATGTTATACGTGCTGTATGTTATAGAATATAAAGTGTGAGCTCATGAGACCATGAAAACCCCAGAGCAGCAGATAAAGACGTGAACAAGTAACTGGACTCTCTCATGCAACATGGACCACCATGGAAATGTGACAGATTTTGTGATTTTCATAACATTACTCAGCTTGTAAATAGTGTGAATTAAATCTTGTGTTTTTATCAAATAATATGAATAATATAAAAATGTCATTTAAACTATTGTGCAGCATTTTATCATAAAGACTTTACTCCTTTGTGTAATTTATAAACTTGTTGACTTTGCAATTAAATGATCAAAAAACACCTACTGAATATATATATTTAAACTATTTAATATATTTAAATATGTAGATGATATAAACCTACATGTTCACACACGTGAGATAATGTTTTTCAGTAATATATCATGAAAGTGCCGAAGAGACAATTAGAAACTAGCAGGACTAATAAAAGACTTAACATATTTATCTGTAACATTTCAAATTCAGACCTTTTATTGATTTTACTTTCAAATATCTTTGTTCATTTCAACTCATTGAAAACAAATTTCATGATAAGAATATAAAAACAATTCTGACCTCAACAACGTGTTGGTTCCTGTTGGTGACGAGCTGCTGTGTCGAGGTCTGAGGTCCAGATATACACCCGTAGTTTCCATGTGGGGGGTGTAGTTGGAGGCTGGACTGTAAAAACATTGATTCAGTAAATCAGGATTTACATGAGTCGTGTTTCACTACGTAAAGTTCCTCCTCAACACAAAGCAGCTCATCATAATCTGTCAGTGTTTACGAAGCTGTGCAAATTTACTGCAAAGCTCAGGTTCTTATACTGCAGACAAATACAAATAAAAAAGTATCGTACTAAGAAGTATAAGGTCCATTTTGAATTTTTTTTTCACGTTTTGAGAATAAAGTCATAATAGTACGAGTTTGAAGTCGTAAAATTTGAGAGAAATAAAACTGACATTTCCTCATTCACAAAAGGACCCAGCTGGTTTCTTGCACAATCAAACTATGGTGGCGCTAACGTGCTAACAGACGCTACAGTTCCTTATTTTGAATCTTCTACTGAAGAATTTATTCACTTTTCTTTGACTTTATTCATGAAATACACAAAACGATTTCCTCTAATTTGGTTTGACTCTATTCTCAAGAGTTCTACTTAGTTTGGATGTTTTCATTTCATTCACAACATTTCGACTTCATTCTCGACGTGTCAACGTTGCGATATGAGGAACAGAGTTTAGTCCGTTTGCTGCACACAAACAACAGTGTTGTAACTTCACTTACAACACGTAACTTCACACTCAGGTTCATGGGAGTCAGAGTCGGCAGCTGAACTTTGCTGGGTGTGTATTTGTTGATATTAAGGATTTGCATGGCATCACTCCAACGCCCACACACGCAATCTCTCTCGCCTACACAATCTCTCACTCTCACACACACACACACTTGAATCTTAATGAGGACACTCATTGGCATAATACATTCCCTAACCCCTCACCCTAATTCTAACCCTAAAACCAAGTCTTAACCCCCAAACAGTCCATTAATTAATGTCTTCACTCCGTAACTTCTAGGCTCAAAGTGGTCCTCACAAAGATATCTGTACAAGAGCACACACACTAGGAACTGTGTGACAGAGGGTTTCACTGGAAGACTGTGATTTCAACTGTTATCTCAATATCGTACAATCTGCTCTACACTTGACTGCATTCTTCATGAGTGGAGAGTTTTTCATGACCGGAGTGAGAGGCACTTCAAACTGCTGAGTCTGACTAATTAGTTTAAACTTGGATTAAGTTAGATGAAGCGTCCACTTCTTTGATGCTGTCCAGGATGCACTCTGGCTTTGAGCTACAGCCTTAAACAATAGAAGAAGAAGAAGAAGCTGCAGTCTTCACCTCCGTCGATATGTTTGAACCACGAGGACGTTCATTTGTACAAACAGACACATTCCACCAACACTGTCAGTCGTGGAAAACTACATTTTGCAGTTGAAAAGTAACTTTTATATTCCTGGCTGAATCTTTTGAGCTTCCGATTACTTCTTTTCATTCTGTTCCATCTTAAATGGAAACTTATACAGAGTCGTTTCCTGTTTCTTATTCCCTGTCTCAAACTGCGCCTACAGAACC